>NW_019154109.1:9342761-9350760 GCF_002288905.1 Enhydra lutris kenyoni | reverse complement strand
CCCAATAGTTCATTTTTGCCCTCGCTTCCCTTGCCTTTGGTGATGTTCCTAGGAAGATGTTGCTGCGACTGAGGTCAAAGAGGTTGCTGCCTGTGTTCTCCTGAAGGATTTTGATGGATTCCTTTCTCACATTGAGGTCCTTCATCCATTTTGAGTCTATTTTCGTGTGTGGTGTAAGGAAATGATCACCAAAATACTAGCCAATAGGATTCAACAGTACATTAAAAGGATTATTCACCACGACCAAGTGGGATTTATTCCAGGGCTGCAAGGTTGGTTCAACATCGGCTTTTATGTATTTTTGAAGTGAAATCACCTTATAGATGGAGAAAAGCATTTTCTCCCATTTCCTCTGAACAGAGAGTCTCAGACAGTCCCAGAAGTAATGGAAGAAGCTTTGAGAAAGTTAGAGGGAAAGATGGATGGAAGTAGGCACTGGAGTGATTGAATCTAGTTTCTTGCTGTAAGTATTTTATGAGTAGGACACAAAGTATTTTATGAGTAGGACACAAGTTTCAATGAGGTGCTTTTAAGAAGTGATTTATTCATCCCTCTGATTATCATCACATCATGCATATAATATTCAATACAAATTCTGATTTATGAATATAAGTGAGTTACACAATACTTAAAAAAATAAACTGAGAATTGGATTGATAATGAAAAATTCTGAGTAAATGTACATATTTTAATTTTAGGACTGCATCTTAATCATTGTTTTATCCACATTCAGGATATAACAGTTTCCCATCATGACACGTGGCTCGGAATGTATGTGCTGGTGTCTTTCTACAATATCCAGAGAGACAGTCAAATTCAATCACTTCCCCTGTTGTAGAATATATTTTTGTCTTATAAGACCATTGAAATTTTATATTATGTCTTCTCATGATTTCTTCTGATACTATACAGGGCTCTAAAAAAAAAGAACATAAAATATTGAAAACAGAATTTCAGACTTTCAGATAGAATCTTCTACACTGGTCCAGGGCTTCATTTCCAAAACCTTTCTCAAACCAATTCATTGAAAGACCATCGTGTCCATTTTAATCACTTTAAATGATGAATGATGCAAAATGAGGTGTTATGTTTAAGCTGTGATAATTAAATGTTATAATCAAAGATTCATAGTATCAATGAAATCAAGTTCTTTCATTAAAGGATCTTTTGCTTGAAACAGAGGTTTTTTCTTCCAACTTTATTTCATTACACATTAGTACTTGGTATTCAGCATTCAATGAATGTTTGTTAACCCATGACAAGTCTATTAATAACAGCAAAGCATCTATTATACTGATTTTCCCAGGATCCATGAGAATAGTGAAATATTTACCTAAGCATTTTGGTGGTGGTGGTGACCACTTTCCATTTCTGCATATTATGGTCCGGGGTCCCTGAAATACATAGAAGACCTGACATTTGTACTCTACTGACGATCCTGGAGCATATGCTACTAGTGGGAATGAGGTAATGTCTCCATTGTCAATAGATGGAGGAGACACACATTTTCCACTAGGTTCTAAAAAAAAAATATTTGATTTATTGAAAGACCAAAGAAAAACAGGTTAAAATAAAGCAAATAAAAAAGCAATATCAAGACTTGTGATTTCTGCCAACAGAAATGATTCATTTAAGCAATTTTATTTTATTTTTAAAAAAAGATTTTATGTATTTATTGAGAGAGAGAGAGAGAGAGAGAATGAGAGAGAGAGAGTGTCAGGGAGACAGAGAGAGCACAAGCCAAGTAGGGGGAGGCAGAGGGAGAATCAACCTCCCTTATGGGCAGGGAGCCTGATGTGGGGCTCCATCCCAGGACTCCAAGATCACGACCTGAGTAGAAGGCATCCACTTAAACAATAAACAATGGTTAAGTTGCAGTCCTAATGTTAAGATATGTCACATTACATATGTTACAAAAATATGTAACATTAAAATAACCAACTGAGCCACCCAGGCACCCCCACTGAAGAAATTTTAATCACTTAAACTGAGAATCACACTTTTAAACCTTTCCTTTTATACCTCATAAAAGCATACATAAGCATTAACAAATATGTCTGCTTTACCATATTCTGGTGTTAAAAAGTGTTTTTCCTCCTGAATCAGTACTGGGCAGATGGATAGCTAATAGGAATAAGGAAACTTTCTTGCTACATATAACATACTGCAGTTTCTATTGGATCTCTAGTCATTGTTTATTGATTGTCATTTCTATTACAAAAGGAACATCAACTTCGTTAATTAAAGTGAAAGAATTACACACTTGTGTAATGGGAAAGGGAATTGCTGGCTTGCTGTTCTGGACAGAATGAGGTAGGAAACTTTGTGCTTATTCCTTCTGCTCAGTATCACTAAAAATCCTGAACATATTAATAAGACCAACAAAAGAGATTGTGAAGGATGCAGAGAAGACGTCGATCTGATCTGAGGCCTTGGCATTCAAGGAATTATACTGCAGTGAGTTGTTTGGGTTTTCATGTTGCCGCCTATGGATCCTGGACTGGGCACTGAAGAAGACTGGAACCAGAAATGAGATCAAGTTCAGGGGAAAAAAAGTCCCAAGAATTGCCTGCTGTCTTTAGCCAAAGGCTCAGGAAAGGAGGATTCTAGCAAGATAGATTTTTTTTTTTTAAACAATACTTGAATTACTCCTGAAGAAACTCCTAGAAGAAACCTCGACCAGCCCTCTACCCATGTTGATCAGAGGTCAAAGGTGGAGCCTTGACTTCAAGCCACAGTCAAGGAACAAGACACCTCACTGCTTTCTACGGTGTCAGTGAAGGCCAAGTGGGAAGCCTGGACTTGCACTCTGCAGTAATGGAGGCCTGATAAATAAGAGATTTCAATAAAATCCAGAGTCTTAAAATACAACACCCAAAATTCTAAAATACAATTGAAAACCATTCATCATAGCAAGGACCTGGAAACATTTCAGAAGAGAAAAGATAATCAACAGATCACAACACTGAGATGGCACAGCATTTGATGATGGTTTTCAAAAGTCTAGCAGGAATAATAGAACTGAAAAATGTAATAGTGGAATTAAAAAAAACCTCACTGGATGGACTCAATTATGGATTACGGATGACAGAAGGCTAAATAAACTTGACTATAGAATATAAATGACTCACTTTGAAAATAGATTGAAAACAAAACAAAAAAAATTTCAAAAATACGGACCGAAAATTTCCCAAATTTTTACAAGGCATAAACATTCATATTGAAAAAGCCAAACAGGACAACCCCCCCCCCCAAAATCATGCCAACATACACCATAATTAAACTGAGGAAAAGTAAAGGAAAAGAAAAAAAATCTCAAAAGCAGCTACATAGAAACTATGCAAACTAATAAGGGAGAAAGGATTCAAATGTCAGTGGGGTCCTCATCTGTGACCTTCAAAGCAGAAAGAAGTGACAACATTTTTCAAGCACTAGAAGACAAGAACTGTCAGCCCTGAATGCTAAATCCGTCATTGTATCCTTTGGGGTTTAAGGGAGAGAAGAAGATATTCTGAGACAAAGGGAAATAGAGCATTTATTTCCAGCAGATCTGTCTTTAAAGAATTGCTAAAGGAATTCTTCAGATATCAGGAAAAAGATAACAGAGCAAGGATTGAGAAAAAACTAGGGAAGAAAAAACAACAGACTGAAATAATAAGGGTAAATATGATGGATTTTCTTTTTCCTAAGGAGTTTGTTAGGTTTGGTGTTTGTGCGACATTATATCATTTGATATGGTGCTCCATATATGTAGAAGAAATACTTCAGACATTTATGTTTGAACTGTGGGGAATGTATGGGTGCCTGGGAGACTCAGTCAGTTGGTTAAGTGTCCACTCTTGACTTTAGCTCAGGTCATGATGTCAGGGTTGTGAAATTGAGCCCTGTGTCAGGCTCCAAGCTGGGTATGGAGTCTGCTGAAGATTTTCTCTCTCCTCCCTCTACCACTCCAATCCCTCTCTATCTCTTTCTCTCCCAATAAATTAAAAATAAAATAAAATAAATAAAATAAAATAAAATGTGGGGAGGGTGAATGGACTTAAGTGGAAGTATGGTTTCCTCATTTCACCTGAAGTGATAAAATGTCAAAACCAGCGGGAGAAGTGACAAGCTATATATGTGCATCTTAATACCTTGCGCAACCATGGATAAAACTATACAAAGAGATATGCTCCAAAATAACAAAAGCATATCAAAATAAAATTATTTGAAAATGTTCCAAAAATCCACAGGGATGGCCAAAAAAAAAAAAAAAAAAAAAAAATGGGAGTGAGAAACAGAGGAAAGAAACTCAACGCAAATAACAAAATGGCTGACACAGCCCCTAATCTATCGATAATTACTTTAAGTGTAAATAGCTTAAATTCTTCAGTTAAAAGACTGAAAGTGGCAGAGTGGACATGCAAACAAGAGCCGACTATATGACAACTAAAAAAACTAACTTCAACGTGAAAACATAAGTGGGCTCAAAGTAAAAGACTGGAAAGTATATATGCCAGGCAAAATTTGATTTGAAAAACAAGCAGCTATAATATCTCCTCCTATAATATTTCCTAAACTCTAAATACTTGAGTGTCCTATGACCAAGTTCTCAGAGTTTTTTCCTATATGTACAAATTCTCTGGTTGAGCTCAGCTAGAAACCTACCCTTTTATAGTCCACATGCTGAAGAAGCCCAAATTCATATCACATTCCATGATCATGCCCCAGCTGCTGATTGATTGTATGTCTCAAAGTGAAGTAGCCCCCACCCCTAACATATGTTTAGTACATTTATTCCTCAGGAAATAACTGAGCTTCTTAACTCTTAAGATAGAGAATTTTCTGGGTGCCTGAGTGGCTCAGTTGATTAAACGTCTGACTCTTGATTTCCGCTCTGGTCATGCTCTCAGGGTCATAAGAACCAGTGTTGGGCTCCATGCTCAGGGTGGCGTCTGCTAAAGATTCTTGCTCTCCCTCCCCTCTGCTCTTCCCCTCACTGCTTACACTCATGTGCTCTCTCTCTAAAAAAAAAGAAAGAGAAAATTTTCCATGATTCCAACAGTCCTAATGTGGCCAAATATTTCATAAAATAAATATATATTATCACTATGCAGTCCACAAAAAGAAAAAATCGGATTTTAAGCACCATCATTTTATTTGGGATTAAAAATAAGAGTCCATAAGAACTATGTCACTATATTTATTTATATTGACATATTTAGTCCCTAAAATATTCTCTAAAACCCAAGGTGAAATAAGATACTTTACCTGCACACTGAGGCGGTCGTGACCAGTTCCCATTGAAACATGTCACTTCTACTTCCCCAAACAGTTCAAAAGGTTTGATGCATTCATAACGTGCAGTCTCATCAGGTAGATACCTAGACTTCTCATTTAGTATAATAGCATTTTCAACTTTGGGTGGATTCTCACAGGAAATATCTGAATAGAAAGAAAAAAATAGCATCTCTAACGTAATGATCATTTTGAGTAGCAAATCAATGAACGGGATAAGGGAGATTTAAAATCAATAGTTAATCTGTCATGAAAGAGTACCAATTTAGGAAATTTACATATGAGATTGAAGAAAAGGAGATAAATATCTTTTGATAAGGTTTAAACTCCTATGAAAATGAGAATTTTTCTGGACATTTCCCATTTTTAGTAAAATCAATATTACAAATTATATAAATTCAATATGAATTTGTAAACCACAAGAAAATAATAATAAAAAAATCATTTGATGTTAAATTTTGGCTTGCAATCATCCTGTTTATGAATGTGATTTTAGGCCCTTAGAAAAATAAAGACGGTAGGCACTTCTTTAGACAATAAATGAAGAATTAACACACTTTAAAGAGTATTAGAGTTGAAGGGAGAAGATGATTAACTGAGGATCCAAACAGGAGATGAGGAAAAGAACAGAAAAATACACGTTTAATTTCTAAAAACACTCTTCAATTATTATTATTATTATTATTTTTTTGCCAATGCTTAAGGACATTTCAATGAGAATTCAAAGTGTAATTCACTGGTGAGATTCAGGTGGGTGTAAAGAACAACAGGCCACAGCTATGGTTCCTAAACTGGAGCACACATTGAATCCCTTGGGAATTGTTGAGACACTTACAGGGTTGCAGCCCCAGAGTTTTTGACGCAACAGGTCTGAGTGAGCCAGTGAATTACATTGCATTTCTAACGATTGTCCAGAAGATACTGATGAAGCTATTGCAGGGACCATAGTTTGAGAACCACTGGGCTCAGACTAACCAATGAGTACACAGTTTCATTCCTTTATGTTAAAGCATAAACCTTCTTTGACCTGGCCTCAAACAATAATCTACGTCCATTGTTTAAATGACGCTAGAGGGAATTGTATCTTACATCACTTAAGACATTTTGATAAATAGATTCTAAAATTTTATTGAAGTACCTTTGCATATTGGCTTTCCTATCCATTGGCTCTTAATGCACTGTATAAAATTGGGTCCATCCAGTTGGTAATGATTTGGACACATATAAGTTACTTTTTCTTCTGACCTATATGAGTCCTTCTTTGGGCCTATGGGTATGGCAATACCAGAGTCAGGTAGGCCAAAACAATCCGTTTCTGAAAGAAAAGAACATGTACTTCTTTGGCAAATCTTTTAAAACACATAACGACCAATAACTAGAATGTAGAATAATAAGTACACATCAAACCAATGGGCACTGTACACAATTTTTATAAGTTGAAAAACTGTGTTAGAAGTCTTTTGACTTAATTATATTGAATTGTCCTATGTTTATCAAAAGTTAAATATGGGGACGATGATATGGGAAGTCTGAAAAGGTAGAGATACATGTAATGCTTGATATCACATTTCTTCCACTGAAATTCTTTTTTGCTCATAAGAGCCATCTACATTATGTATGTATTTGTATTTTTGGTTTCTGTCAAAATCTGTTACTTTTAATTATATCAAATATCTTAGAAAATATATACTTCTAAGGAGATAACTGATAAACTAACAGTAAATTGAATAATGATGAGCTTGCTGAGCAGGGACCAGCTGTGATCCAGGCACGGAGAGGAGGAGTCTGTGGACGTGTATCAGAGGATGTCGAATGTGCACATGAAGTGACGTGAAAGTGAAATAATTTGGGCTCATGCTGTCACACTTTTATTATTAGTAGGGTTATTAATTCTCTACCAGACTCCACAACTTTCCAGAGATACCTTGTTAAATTCTAGAATTACTGCCTGGTTTCATATTTGTACCATTTATGCTCTGAATTAAGAATATTGATCAACTTTAGAGTAAAATTAAATACACTGTACTTATGCATTCTGGTGGATGAGACCATTTTCCTCCTAAACACTTTATAGACGCAGATCCATTAGTCCCAAAACCTTCTTCACATTCGTATACTATTTCTTCTCCATACTGGTAAGTGTCTGCTTTGTGAAGAGGAAAACTATGTGGAACCACATATTCTGGTGGTGCACAAGGAAGCCCTAAAAAAAAAAAAAAAATGAAAGAATGACTTCATATTTCATTAACTCTGAAATTTCATTTTAGGTACTTGTTGCCATATTTGGCAGTCTAATTTGAAAAGAAGTGGTAACACAGGAGCTACGATCATAACACAGAGAAGGTACACAAATGCTTCCTAAAACCTCCACTCTGATGTGTGTCCAGCTGGCAACCTGAGCAAGAGCTTGAAACTAAAAAAATCAGTATATTATCAGCTGTAGCAGCTTCTTTCTAGATATGTCTCCTGAGGCAAGGGAAACTAAGGCAAAAATAAACTATTGGGACTACATCAAAATAAAAAGCTTCTGCACAGTGAAGGAAATCATAAAACTAGAAGGTAGCCTACAGAACAGGAAAAGATATTTGCAAATGAAATATCTGATAAAGGGTTAGTATCCAAATATGGAAAGAACTTATAAAACTCAGCATCCAAAAAGTGAATGATCCAATTAAAAATGGGCAGAAGTCATGAACAGAAATTCTTCCAAAGAAGAGTACAG
>NW_019154109.1:9061142-9339761 GCF_002288905.1 Enhydra lutris kenyoni | reverse complement strand
TTCCTTTTGTAATAGAAATGACAATCAATAAACAATGACTAGAGATCCAATAGAAACTGCAGTATGTTGTATGTAACAAGAAAGTTTCTTTGTTTCTATTACCTATCCATCTGCCCAGTATTGATTCAGTAGGAAAAACACTTTTTAACATCAGAATATGGTAAAGCAGACATATATGTTCATGCTTTATGTATGCTTTTATGTGGCATAAAAGGAAAGGTTTAGAAGTGTGATTCTCAGTTTAAGTGTTTAAAATTTCTTCAGTGGGGGTACCTGGGTGGCTCAGTTGGTTATTTTAATGTTACATATTTTTATAACATATGTAATGTGATATATCTTAAGGTTAGGACTGCATCTTAACCATTGTTTTTTGTTTAAGTGTATGCCTTCTACTCAGGTCATAATCTTGGGGTCCTGGGATGGAGCCCCACATCAGGCTCCCTGCCCAGGGAGGCTCCCTGCCTCGCCCTACTTGGCTTCTGCTCTCTCTGTCTCCCTGACTCTCACTCTCTCTCTCTCTCAATAAATAAATAAAACCTTTTTTCAAAAATAAAATAAAATTTCTTAAATGAATCATTTCTGTCAGCGGAAATCACAAGTCTTGATATTGCTTTTTTATTTCCTTTATTTTAACCTGTTTTTCTTTGGTCTTTCAATAAATCAAATATTTTTTTAGAACCTACTAGAAAATGTGCGTCTCCTCCATCTATTGACAATGGAGACATTACCTCATTCCCACTAGCGGCATATGCACCGGGATCGTCAGTAGAGTACCAATGTCAGATCCTCTATGTACTTCAGGGACCCCAGACCATAACATGCAGAAATGGAAAGTGGTCATCACCACCACCAAGATGCTTAGGTAAATATTTCACTATTCTCATGGATCCTGGGAAAATCAGTATAATAGATGCTTTGCTGTTATTAATAGACTTGTCATGAGTTAACAAACATTCGTTGAATGCTGACTACCAAATACTAATGTGTAATGAAATAAAGTTGAAAAAAAACCTGTTATTCAAGCAAAAGATCCTTTAAATAAAGAACTTGATTTCTTCATTTTAAAAATGATACTATGAATCTTTGATTACAATATTTAATTATCACAGCTTAAACATAGTACCTCATTTTACATCATTAATCATTTAAAGTGATTAAAATGGACTCGATGGTCTTTCAATGAATTGGTTTGAAAAAGGTTTTGAAAATGAAGCCCTGGACCAGTGAAGAAGATTCTACTTGAAAGTCTGAAATTCTGTTTTCAATGTTTTTGTTCCTTTTTTTTTATATTAGAGCCCTGTACAGTATCAGAAGAAATCATGAGAAGACATAATATACAATTTCGATGGTCTTATGAAACAAAAATATATTCTCGAACAGGGGATGTGATTGAATTTGACTGTCTCTATAGATATCATAAAAAGACACCAGCACATACATTCCGAGCCACGTGTCATGATGGGAAACTGTTATATCCTGAATGTGGATAAAACAATGATTAAGATGCAGTCCTAAAATTAAAATACGTACGTTTACTCAGAATTTTTCATTATCAATCCAATTCTCAGTTTATTTTTCAAGTATTGTGTAACTCATTTATATTCATAAATCAGAATTTGTATTGAATATTATATGCATGATGTGATGATAATCAGAGGGAGGAATAAATCACTTCTTAAAAGCACCTCATTAAAACCTGGCCAACCAAAATGCTTTGTGTCCTACTCATAAAATACTTACAGCAAGAAACTAGATTCAATCACTCCGGTGCCTACTTCCATCCATCTTTCCCTCTAACTTTTTCAAAGCTTCTTCCATAACTTCTGGGACTGTCTGAGACTCTCTGTTCAGAGGAAATGGGAGAAAATGCTTTTCTCCATCTTTAAGGTAATTTCACTTCAAAAATACATAAAGGCCTAACTATGTCATACCTACACTAGTAATAAGATGTAAATAGTTATTATCTACTTTTGCTTATCTACCAAATGATGAAATGCAAGATCTTCTACAAGATGGCTATCTAGCACACATAAAAATTTGAACAAATCATAAAGAGAAATTAGAATCTAATTGGGTACATAACTGGCATACTATAACATGAAAAGTGACCAAAAAATCCTATATCAAGTATAAACACACACACACACACACACACACACACAGAGTATAATTTGATCCCGCATAAATGTTTATAGAACAAAGATTGTCAGGAAGTACAATAAAATATTTATAATAATTATAGTTGAATTCAGAAATGTTAGTGGTAAGAGTTGGTGGTTAACCACGGAATGGGAGAAAATATTGGCAAGTGACAGTACAGACAAAGGACTGATGTCCAAGATCTATAAAGAATTCCTCAAACTCAACACACACAAAACAGATAATCATGTCAAAAAATGGGCAGAAGACATGAACAGACACTTCTCCAAAGAAGACATACAGATGGCTGTCAGACACATGAAAAAATGTTCATCATCACTAGCCATCAGGGAGATTCAAATCAAAACCACACTGAGATACCACCTTACACAGTTAGAATGGCCAGAATTAACAAGACAGTAAACAACATGTGTTGGATAGGATGTGGAGAAAGGGGAACCCTCTTCCACTGTTGGTGGGAACGCAAGTTGGTGCAGCCTTTTTGGAAAACAGTGTGGAGATTCCTTAAGAAATTAAAAATAGAGCTTCCCTATGACCCTGTAATTGCACTACTGGGTATTTACCCCGAAGATACTGATGTAGTGAAAAGAAAGGCCATCTGCACCTGAATGTTCATAGCAGCAATGGCCACAGTCACTAAACTATGGAAAGAGCCAAGATACCCTTCAACAGATGAATGGATAAAGAAGATATGGTCCATATATACTATGGAGTATTATGCCTCCATCAGAAAGAATGAATACCCAACTTTTGTATCAATATGGATGGGACTGGAGGAGATTATGCTAAGTGAAATAAGTCAAGCAGAGAGAGAATTATCATATGGTTTCGCTTATTTGTGGAGCATAAGTAATAACATGGAGGACATTGGGAGATGGAGAGGAGAAGGGAGTTGGGGCAACTAGAAGGGGGAGAGACTGTGGACTCTGAGAAACAAACTGAGCATTTGGGAGGGGAGTGGGGTGGGGAGTTGGGTGAGCCTGGTGGTGGATATTAAGGAAGGCACCTATTGCATGGAGCACTGGGTATGGTACATAAACAATGAATTCTGGAACACTGAAAAGAAATTTAAAATAAGTAAAAGTTAAAAAAAAAAAGAGTTGGTGTTTAAGTCCTTAATGCTCACCTGTATTTTCCATGTTTTCTATCTTTGTATCACCTTTGAACTACAATAAAGGTGGTTATTTTATTTGGGTGCCTGGCTGGCTCAACCAGTGGAGTATGCCCTCAATCTCAGGGTCGTAAGTTTGAGCCCCACATTGGCTGTAGAGGTTACTTAAATATATAAATAAATCATTTTAAAATTAAAATAAAATAAGAATATATTAAAAGTAAGATGGTATATGTGGAGAATTAGGAGGACCTCTTTGATAATGATCTTCAAATCTAATGACATCCTCATGATTTTGCTGCTCAAGGGGGTTTTGGAATCATTCAACCACAAGAGTCTGAAATATGATTTTTATGTTCATACATTTCAAACAACATAATTAGTTGAAATCAGTTGACTGGGAACATTTTTATCTTCTACAAAACCATGAAAACTTTAAGATGAAAATAAAGATATAATTAAGGTAAAAATACTTTAAGGTGATATCTTATTACTTCATTTTGCATCAAACCAAGTGGCATTCTTAGAATAAGAAACTGGCTGTCTCAGGGGAGATGGAGAGGAGAAGGGAGTTGAGGGAAATTGGAAGGGGACGTGAACCATGAGAGACTATGGACTCTGAAAAACAATCTGAGGGTTTTGAAGGGGCGGGGGTGGGAGGTTGGGGGATCCAGGTGGTGGGTATTGTAGAGGGCATGGATTGCATGGAGCACTGGGTGTGGTGCAAAAATAATGAATACTGTTACGCTGAAAAAATAAAAAATTAAAAAAAAAAAAGAAACTGGCTGTCTCCAATGGAGTCAATTTATCTAAATCTGAAACACAAGCAACAGCCAGTTTTCTCACATTGAAAGGAACATTGTTACAATTGGCAAGTTATCTTTGCTGTTAATATTGGTATATATATACTATTTCTCCAAAACTTTTCACCTAATGCTTGTGGATCTATTTATGACACTTAATCTGTAATCAATATAGCATATAATTAATCGTTTTCATTGTTGGCTACAAAACAGTGATTTTTAAAATGAATTCTATTCTTTTTCTGTACTTACTAATTGTCATTCTTGTGTGAAGATGGGTGCTAATTTATGCTCTTTAATTTCCAATATTTAGAGTAAGAACTTGATGATAGTGACCAGTGATGGCTTTAAAGATTTTTTTCTTTTTTTTTCCCAACATCTATCATCATGGAATTCTTATTTATTCAATTTGTCACAAATAATTATAGTCATTATTCTTTGAAGCTCAAATTATCCCAAATGTGGCTAGTGAGTGCCTCTTGAACCTCGTCCTGATTGCTTTGTTATACACACTAGTCTTTTCTTTTTAGCACAACACAATGCTGTAGGCTCAGTGTATACCTCCCTGACCAATATCCATAATCATACAGCTTTTCAAAAAGGTCTGATTCTTTAATTGGGAAATAGTGTTTAAAACACAAGAACTGTATTATTGGTACTACATGGCAATGTTCAATACTATTGAAATGTCTTTAAATATCTTTTTGCTTGTGAGAAATCTGAAGTAGAAATGAAATTTAAAATTCATTGGCTCCTATTGGATCTTACAATTCAGTGTTATAAATAATGCAGGGATAAGAAACTTTTAAATACATTTTCTGTCTTGTCTCTTTATTCACATATTCTTATATTTCAATATTTTTAAAAATAATAATGCAAACATTACTATTAGCAGTTAAACTACTGAATGAAGGTTAAAATGCCTTTGCATTTATTTTGTCCCAGGAGGTTTGACTCTTGAGTTTAAGTACTCTCCTCAAAAATGACTTGAAATAGGGGTGCCTGGGAGTCTCAGTGGGTTAAGCCTCTGCCTTAGGCTCAGGTCATGATCCCAGCGTCCTGGGATGGAGTCCACCATGGGCCTCTCTACTCAGCAGGGAGCCTGCTTCCCCCTCTCTTTCTGCCTGTCTCTCTGTCTACTTGTGATCTCCCTCTCTTTGTCAAATAAATACATAAAATCTTTTTTAAAAATGACTTGAAATAATCCTTACCTTTGATTGGTTCACTTACCAAATTAATAGAGTTTTACACTTATTTGCATTAGTATTTTTTTCGATTTTAGATTTCACTTCTTTCTCTTTTAAGCTCAACTTTTTAAAAAATATATTAAAAACATTTACATTTTTTAAAAGATTTTATTTATTTATTTCAGAGAGAGAGAAAGGAGGGAGGGTCAGAGAGAGAGAAAGAGAAACTCAAGTAGACTCCACGCCAAGCACCATCCTGATGTGGGACCCAATTTAACCACCCAGAGAGTATGATCTGAGCTGAAAACCAAGATTCACACGCTTAAGCAACTAAGGCACCAGGTGCCCCAAACACCTGCATGCTTCAAAAGTCAAAGTAATATGAGAAGTATGTGGAGTAGTCTTACTTTCATATCTGTCCCCTCATTTCATAAAGTTATATTTTTATTGGTTTCTGACATCTTTCCAGTGCTCATTAATCTCCTTTTTTTACGCCTTTGTGCATTGCCATTTTCGTATTTACTTATGATTTATTTATTTTTAGTATCTATTTCTAATATTCCTTTGAATAATCTTCGTCAGCTCCCTGGGCAGAGGCTGCCTCAGTAGCTGTGCTGCAATCGACCTAGTCAACAACACAGTCTGGCATCATCCCCCACCCAGTTGTTGCTGGGGTCAGGGTCTAAAGGGAGAAGGTTCTGGGGCATTGTCCTCCTCTGGGCTCTTCCAACTTTGGCCTTGTGGCTGGGATGCTTCAGAATAAAGGTCTGGTGGGTCCAAAGGGTAGGAGCAGCCCAAGTTGCAGGGGGCCCCTAGGTGGGATTCGGGGTCCCTCCAAGAATGGTGGTGGTGGGCAGATACTGTGGAAGGCCTCATCTTTGCACAGCCAATGTGGAATTTTTCTTTGTGTAACTGTGCCATCCAAAGAAATAATTAGGATTATTTTTTTCTTGGTGGATGGATACTCTGCCCTTAACTTTTCATATGCAAAATTTGATTTAGTAGGGCCAGGACCCCAGGTGTGCACAGCAGCCCCCTACCGGGAAACCATCACTCTCTCTCAACACTGTTCTAGAGTTTTTAAATATATTACTGGAAATTTGCAAAGGACTGTGTAACCTATCACATACATTACCTCAATCGTTTCTAATGGAAACCCTACGAGGTAGGTATTACCTCCACATCTTCCAGAGAATGCAAGAGTTTCAGGAAGAAAAGCCGTTGGCACATGACATCGAGAGGTAGAAGCCAAACCATAATTTGAAACTAATCTGCCTCACAGATTTTTTTTTTTTAAATAAGCAACGTTATTTCATTAGTTTTGGAAACTCCCCTCTCCAAATAACGCCTGAACTCAAAAAAGTAATAAAGCTTTGAAAAATTTATCTAAAAGTGGCCAAAAATATTTTAAAGTAGACTTGAAGATCATTTGTAGTTTTCTCCTCATAACATGCGGGTCAAACCTGGGACAAGGGTGCATTCTCTGTTATTGTTACTGTTATTCCACATAAATTAAAACAATGAGAAAATACTGAGACCTCTAGCGTGCAATAAAATATTTTATTAAATATTTATTTAATAGAATTATTTATTAAATAATAAAATAAGACTTTAATAAACAAAAGCCCTTAAGAAAATTATTCGATAGGCCTGAAAACCTGATAAAACACAAGAGTTCAATTAATTTTGTGGAGCTGAAACTGAATGGAACAGGAGCTGGCGAGGTTTGTCACCCCAACACCGACAGAGTGAAAGCTAAGTCATCATGGTCGCCACTGCCAGGTCACTAGAGCCCTGCAGACGCCTGCAATTTGCGCAGGCGCACAGCCCGGTCGAAGGACCGCGAAGGAGCGGGAATCCGCCCCGCCTTCCCCAGGCCCCGCCCACCCAGCTTCAGTTTCCCACTGAAGTTCCCACGTTGCCACTAGGGGCGGCCGCGGTCCCCGCAGCGCCTGTAGCCGCGAAGCTGAGTGGTCCGGGTTTCCAGCCGAACCTATTTTCCCGCTGGGCCGCAACATGGCTGCGCACAGGGCTGCGAGTCGGGAAGTCGCAGCGTTCTCGTTTTCCCGACAGCCCCCGAGTTCTGTGTGCTCCTTGGCTTCCCCAGGTCACTCCAGCAGACATGTTTGGCAAGGCCTTTCGGGTCAAGTCCAACACGGCCATCAAGGGGTCGGACAGGTGAGGGAGAGAAGGGGCCCGCTCCGCCCACCAGGCACCCAGACATTGCTCAGTGCAGGCTGGCTCACAGCCCTCTCTGAGCTAGGTCCGCCGCCCTGGGGTGGAGGCCAAGGGAAAGTCCAGCCAGGATGGGACCCCGGAGAGCAAGGGTGGGTTAGACACATTTTGAGCGCGAAGATGGAGCACAGGCCTAGTGTGTCTCCCAGGCTAGTAAAGGAAAACGTAATTCAGTCAGCGCTTACTGACTGCGGTGTCGATAAGGTGTGGGGGCTGCAAACACGAACAATTACAGGCCCCCGCCCTCCACAGCGCTTCGAGTCCCTTAGGAAAAATCAGATGGGACACCGAAAACTACGGCTATGGGACAAAAGGGATCTACTTCTCGCAGGAGAGACAGATGGAGGGTGAGGTGGAGAGAACCAAGGGACATGTTTTAAGAACTGTCTGTTACACAGTGTTGCTGATGCTGATAGCACGTTTTGAAGTTTGGGACCAGTGTTCCCTAGTTGTCACTCTTGGTACCTTCCTATAGCTTTTTGACCATAAGCTGACAGATTTGCAGGCAGATAAGAGAAAGGAGTCAGTCGGAGGGCTGGCATGGAGTCTGGAAGGTAAGGCTGAGTTTCTAGTCAGGCTAACTTGGTTATTCACTAGATTTCCTCCTCCTTTGTGAAATGGAAAGACTTGCCCCCAGGAATATGTGAAACTACATGAGACATTGAATGAGAAAGAGGATAGGATGTTTTGGAAGAGTAGGGCATCATATACCATATATAGGGCATCATAAACCAGTTTTCCTTGGCCCCTGTGATTTTACAGTAGGTCCTCCGGAGTCCTTTATATTTATGAAAATCCATCCAGGCAGGATTCATGCCACCTATTGGTTTGCTTTCCGCAGGAGAAAGCTTCGGGCTGATGTGGCGGCTGCTTTCCCCACTCTTGGAACAGACCAGGTCTCTGCCTTAGTACCTGGAAAAGAAGAGCTCAACATTGTGAAGTTATATGCTCACAGGGGGGATGCAGTGACTGTGTATGTGTGTGGTGGTAACCCCATCCTGTTTGAACTGGAGAAAAATCTATACCCAACAGGTATGCCAATAGGATGGAGAGGGCCATTACTGTAATCCTTGCCTAACCTCTGTTTCTCCTTCTTTCCTTCATTAACCTGCCTTACTTAAAACGTGGAGTACAGAATCTCCCAATATCATCCCCAAGGATCTTTTTGGACCCAGTATCGCTAGAATTGGGTCTTTACAGATCAAAAAACTGATACAGGAGGGAGAATAAAAGGGCTAACACAGGTAGTTGGGTAGGGATGTTCTGAGATGAAGGAGTAATAGCCCATAGTGGGTTAAGGAGGGATGGAGGAGAGGTCTTAAAAAGGGTGGAATTTCAGGACATGTAAAAGGTATTCTTAAAATTATCAGTAGCAGGATTTTATTAAGAAACTGAATAGGAAGGAAGCTGGGTTAATGGAATTACATACCCAGCTGCCCAGTGATGTCCTTCAGATATCTCACAGGGATTCTTTCTTAGGCTCTACCTGGCTCTCGGGATCCTTTGCTTTTTGTCTTTGTCACTTGGGGCTTTTCTCCCCCCAGTTTGGCTGCAGCAGTGCAGTGGGGTCTCCTTAGGTTACCTGTGCCCCCAGCCCACTTTGCATCTATGCAGACACAGGCCCTTTTCAATCTAAGGTTTTACTGCTAGTCACTGGGAACACAGGGGGAATAAAAGGAGTAAACACGGGGAAGTTCAACGTGTCCTACAGGCTGTTCACTTACTTGCTTCTGAGGTCCCAGAAGGAATCCTTGTTGGGTCTCTGTCCCCGCTTCTATCTCCTGTGCCCGAGGCTACTGCTGCATCCAGGTGGAATCACAGGGGCCTCCCAGTCTCAAGGGACATCCCATTTTTTAAGTATCTGCCTGCTTTAAGAAGGAAACCTCTTAGGGCCTCACAGCCTCCTCTCTAGCTTCAAGTTGACGTTCTTTTCTGTTTCTTAATTAAAGTGACCTTAGTGTTTGGCTTGTCCAGTTCCCTCAAAAATTGACCTTTTGGCAATAAGTCTTCCTGTGTCTCTTTTTGGGCAGTGTACACCTTGTGGTCCTATCCTGACCTCCTCCCAACGTTCACAACATGGCCTCTGGTGCTCGAAAAACTGGTGGGGGGAGCAGGTAAGAGGATTTTCCTGTATTCTGGCTGTTGGCCAAAACTTACTTAGTAAGGGCCAACTACTTGAATAAATGCACCCATTTCCTATGTTCATACAATTGAAAAATGGAATTTTTCACACATGTGTGTTTCCTCCCTCACCTGGCTGCTTCCATAAGGTCCCTGGGCCTCTACGACCCTGTTGAAAGGCTTCAGTAAGCTTCGTACTTTGTACTTACACCAGAAAATACTCTGTGAACGACCATATGCTCTGCTTTACATCAATAAGCTAAAGTTAGGAAAAGCAGAATAAGAGATCATGGAAACTAACCCTCAGCTTGGTGCTTCAGTTTGACCACTAGCCCCCCGAAGGGAAAAGATCTGACACTGAGGTTGCATTTCTTAATTTTCATTATGAATAACCTAGTTGATACTTAATAAGTGTTTGTTGGTTGAGTGAATGAATTAATGTTGAAGTCAAACTTGGAATTGCTTAGAGGCCGACTGTGGGTTGTGGTGCTTTTGTCTCATTTCCCACAGATTTGATGCTGCCCGGCCTCGTGGTGCCCCCTGCTGGTCTGCCTCAGGTACAGAAGGGTGACCTCTGTGCCATTGCCTTGGTGGGGAACAGGTACTGTGCCAGTCCCCTGTGCCTTTGGGGGAAAACCTTAGGTAAAACTGGGGAGAGGGAATGGGAAAGGATAACTTCCAAAGCTTATGGATAAAGGATTAAAAGAAGAAAACAGATTCTTCTTCCAGAAGCAGAGAGTGGGCCATGGGAGAATGGCGGTGGGTGAGCCTGTGTGGGCGTTTGCGTATCTCGGCCAAGTGTGTTTGCTGCTGCTACTGATATTGCTTGCTCTTCCTTCCTTCTCTCCTTTTCTTTTTTCTCTTCTTTTCTCTTCTTTCTTTCTTTTTTAATAATTTTATGTTTATAGGAGAGTTGCAAAGATAGTATAGAGTTCTTAACCAGTTTCCTGTAATGATAATGTTTTATATAAACATAGCACGGTTATCCAAACTGTGGTCCAGACTGTGGAATTAACATTGGTACAGTCGTATTAGTAGAATTGTATACTTTATTCATATCACCCCAGCTCTTCACAAAAATGTCTTTTTTTCTACTCAAGCATCCGATCTAGGACAGTACATTGCATTTAGTTGTTGTGTCTTCTTAGTCTCTTGTCTCTGCCTTTTTTTGGTCTTCCCTTGTTTTTCATGGACTTAACACTTTTTTCTCCATCATCCACATCATCATCCTTTTTTTTTAAGTTTTTTTTTTTAATTTGAGAGAGACAGAGCACAATCAGGGTGAGGGGCATAGGGAGAAGCAGACTCCGTGCTGAGCAGGGAGCCCAATGTGGGGCTCAATCCCGGGAATCTGGGATCATGACTTGAGCTGAAGGCAGACGCTTAACCGACCGAACACCTGGGCACCCCCATCATCCTTCTTTTAAAATTATTTTAAGGGTTATTTAAATGTGGTTTACATACTTTAAAATTCACCTATTTCACTTTTATAGTTCAGTGATTTATAGTGTATTTACAGAACTGTTTGGCCATCAATGCACATCTTCTTTTTAAAAATTAATTAGGGGGGCGCCTGGGTGGTTCAGTGGGTTAAAGCCTCTGCCTTTGGCTCAAGTCATGATCCCAGGGTCCTGGGGTCGAGCCCCGCATCAGGCTCTTAGCTTAGCAGGGAGCCTGCTTTCTCCTCTCTTTGCCTGCCTCTCTGCCTACTTGTGATCTTTGTCTGTCAAATAAATAAATAAAAACCTATAAAAAAATTAATTAGGAAGTAATAGTATAAACAGTTCTGAAAAATCAAAGCCCCCTCACCCCACAGCCCTTTGCTGCTAGAAGTAACCATTATCATCTTGCCAGCCTTCTTAAATGCATGTATACGTGTGTGTATGAAAATGTATGTTTGGGTGTGTATGTTTAAAAATGCAAATTAACAGAATTATACTTTATCAATAATTGTTTTTTCACTTAAGATCAAGAGGACATTTTCCACATCAGCAAGACTCAGTTATGCTGAGTCTTCTTACCTGCTACGTGGTGATGAAAGAGGTCCTCTCTTAATGGACCTTGTGGTTGCCTCTAGTTTGTTTTCGTCACGAACAGTCTCTTACTGATGCCTCTAGGGACACTTGGGCCAGTATTTTTCCAGAGTGGATACTAAGAAGCAGAACTGTCAGGCTGAAGACCGGGTGTATCTTTCTGCAGCCCCAAAGGAAAGCCATATCCACTTTCACTCCCTCCTCCAGGGTATATGGAGCCTGTTTCCCTACACTCTGCCAACACTGGATACAATGGGTGGTTTTTGTTTGTGTCATCCTGACTGAGAAATTATATCTTATTATTTTGCTCATTGCTGCTTTGGGAGAGAGAGAGAGAGAGAGACTGTAGGTATGGGAGGGGTCAGTGTTCAAAGATCTTAACATTGCTACTCACATTCTCCTGTTTTCCTTGAGCCTTTTGCAACTAAGCACCTAGAAATGTTTCCTTCCTTGTTAAACTGTGGCACAACTTGCAGTTGAAAAGGTTGGTGGCGTCACTGTGTTTTCCTGGTATTCTATCCAGAAGAGGAGAAAACTACAGGAATGTATATTTGGCCTGCTTGGTTTGGCTCTTAGACTGTATCAAGGAATGAAGCTTGAGAGTGGTTTGTGGCCCAAAATAAGGGTACAAGGCGGTTTTTTAATAATCCGAACCATGTTCGAGATTGGTTTCTGAGCCACTGACCCTTCCAGAGGTGGAAGGAAAAGACCCTCTTTTAGGAACTGAGAAAGAGACCAGATTGAAAGTTTCCATGGCGGGAGTTGACCTCTGGGCGCAGTTAGTAGAGACACCAGGTTAGCAGACATCTTTCTCAAGTTTAGGCATTGGGAACTCTGCCCTTGAGCCTTCTCCCTTGTGCCCAGGTCACCCTGCCAGGCTTGTACGTCCCCTCGCTATTACCCAGGTGGTCACCCATCCTTATGGGCAGTGTGTGGGCAATGCTTGAGTAACACTGGGCGGGAGGAGGTTTCTCATTTGGGCTTTAGAAGGTTTCGTAGTTACTGTAAATGGATTGTTTTCCATCTTCTGGACACACCCAGTTCTTCGACTGATCATCACACAGAGTGAGGCCTATAACACTGAGAGTTACAAAGAGCCAACTCAGAAGGAACATCTCGAGTCAGTGCCACTGTTTATCTCTTCCCTCTTCCCCTGTAGTATCCCTCAGCCTCATTTGTGGCATACGAATGGCCTACCTTTTGAACCTCTGTATAGGATGGCTAGGTCTTTAAGGTAGGAGAGGTCATTTATAATTTTGAAATTCAGTAAAGGGAACTTTAAATATCCTTGCAAGACCTGCCTGGGTTTGATTCATAATAGGAATAAAAGCAGTGATAACGTCAGCACAGAGGTTATTTATACCGAAGGGGAATGTTTGGTCAAGGGATTTTTGAAAGTCATATTATAGGTAATCTGAAGAAAACTGAGGTGGGACTGAATTTCGTTTTGTGCTACAGGCAGTTGCTTCAGATTTACAAACATGGTCCTTTTCACAGGTGAATGGAAAGGTGCCCTTGATGTGTGTCCTCCTAGAAGGCTTTCCCCAACCCATGTCTCTGGCTTCCTTCTCCTCAGAGCCCCTGTCGCCGTCGGAGTCGCTGCCATGTCCACAGCTGAGATGCTGACCTCGGGCCTGAAGGGAAGGGGCTTCTCCGTGCTGCACACCTGCCAGGACCACTTGTGGTGGGTCCTCTGTCTCTCCTGTTTTACAGAGAGCTGGGTGGGTGGAGAGGGCATGGGCCTGGATTCACAAGTGAGAGTTTCGGTCCCTGACATGTCCATAGGCAAGTTGCTGATTCCAGACATTCATTTCTTCACTAATTGTGGAGGAAAAGATAGATGGATGGATTGGTTGGTCGAATATTTTTTTTCTTGTTTGGGAAAGAAATTACGGAGAACTTTGATTCTTTTCTAGGTGAACTGTAGAATTCTAGGCCTAGAAGAAGACCTGGGGGACTTCTTCTCTGCCTCTCTGCACTGTGATCGTCTTTATTTTTATGGTCCAGGCAATGCCACCTTATATGCCACCTACATTTAGACATCTTCTTGCCCTGTGGTGAGAGCTTGGGAATTCTTATTTCTGAACCCAGATCAAAGCAGAGGAGATCCTCAGACGCCATCAGATCTCCTCCCCATTACAGAAGCCACGTCTTCTCACTGTGACAGTTGCTTTCTAAAACCATATACTAGTTTATTCTCTGGTTATTTTCTTGTCGTTCTACCAAAACTGTAAATAGGGTTTCCTTGAAAGTGGTACAGCTGGTCTTTTGGCCAAGTGTCGTGGCCTGTCGGTATAGACTCACTCTAAAATTTCTAGCCCAGCCTTGGAGTTTTTTAATGAGGATTGGCCAAACCCCGCTTTGCTGGAGGCCCAGCCGTAGCCTGTGTCTCAGCAGACACTTGAGGGCTGCTTACCGATGTTCTCCAGGCTCCTCGCTTCCTGTCAGTCTGAACAATGGCTGGCAAGGTCCTGTTGCCTAAATTGTTCCACCAGTGGCTGCTTCCGTTCCCCCTGTCCCCAGCTTTTAAAAATATTTGTGTACTTATCAGAATAGCTTAAACACATAGTCTGGCCTCATTGCTGCAACCGTTAGTGAAGACTTGGTTTGATTTCTGGCACGTCACACCACATGCCCTGTATGCAGCGTCACTTTCTTGTCTCCTGTCTTCCTAACACTTAGTGGCATGAAAGCATGTCATCACTGGGCTGCAGGTTCGCTTGCCTCCTGCTAGAACATAGAATCAGCGAGCTTGCGGTCCAGAACCGCCCAGGTGCTTGTACTTGTCACATACTCTGAGCCTCGGACTTGGGTCTCACCAGACTGGTACAACGGATGCACTTGCCACCCGACTTTTGTTATTTAATTCAAAATGGTTTTATTTTTATTTCATGTGAAGGGAATCCTTCTGGGGCCTTCTTTAACTGCTTTTTCTTTCATCTTTTTTGGTCCCCAGATGTGGATGAGTGATATTACTCCTTTAAGATAGGGCAGGGAGGAGGCAAGAATTACTCTCCCCATTTCAGAGATGAGGATGCTGAGGCTTGGGATTTTTCTGGGCCCCCAATTGGAAATGGGGTTTAGGTGAGAGCCCAAGCTCTCTGCCCTCTCCTGGACAGCCCTGCCTGTGGCGCTCGCTCTTTCCAGACTCCCAGCTGACCTCGACCGGGATTGGAGAATGTTGTGGCTGCTGCTTGGCACTTCTGACGTGCAGTTTTTCCAGGCGATCTGGAGACAAGTCTTCTCCACCTTCTTTGGCTCCACCGGCCCTGGATGCCCCAGATGTCGATGAAGAGAAGGGGTCTGTCCAGGCAGACCCCGCCCTGCAGGGAGACATGAGGCGCCTGACCCTGGAGGGAGAGGACGAGGAGAATGGGGAGGTTCGGCAGCAGATGTGTGGGGAGAAGTCCGTATCAGAAGCCACAGAAGACGCCAGTGTCAGGGGCCTGAACCCAGACCCCACAGACAGCAAGACCCTTCAAGGTATAGGTCTGGGAGTAGAAAGAACCATCTCCTCGCAATGGAGGAAACGTGCTCTACTCTGCTTCTGACCAGAGTGGTGCCGAAGCTCTAGGAGAATGGGAAAGTCCGTATTTTTGGTGAGGGTGGTGCGACCAGTAGCCCTTTGCCATCTCACCAGGGGTCGTTGCCATACACGTCCTATTTCCCTGGATGCCGGGCTGCCCTGGAGTTTGGAGTGCTTCCAGCTTCAGAGGCCTCTGTGGTTTCTTCCGGCTCTGACTTCTCTGTCCCAGCAGCATGTGCTCCTGGCTGGGTGGGCCTTGGTGGGCCAGACCCCTTCTCTGGAGTCAGCCCTCTTTAAAGGCTCAGTGCTCAAGAGAGTCTGGGAGCTTTGGGACCCGGGAATGGGTTCCTTCTAGAGCGAAGGGGGTGACGCAGGGGTGGAGCTGGGTGGGGAGTTAACTTGTACTGCGCCAGCCATTCTGTATCTTTCAGAAAAATGTGGTTCTTGTGTTTCCTTTGCAGAGCAAATGGATGAACTGTTACAGCGATGCTTCCTACATGCCTTAAAGTGCCAAGTCAAAAAAGCTGACCTTCCTCTACTCACCAGCACATTCCTTGGCAGCCACATGTTCTCCTGCTGGTACGGGAGGCAGGTGTGGGCCACAGGGCTTTCTCTGGTACCTTGGTGGTGTGTCAGGACAGGTGTGTGATGGGGGAATTAGCTGAGGGACATACTATGGAAAAGTGGAGTGGAGGGTTGATCTGGCAACCAAATCAGGTCCTGAGTTTCAAAAACGTAAATTTTAGCCAGTGAAGTGAAGGGTTATTGAAAAAATGAAGGTTAAAATTCCCAAGATTCTCTGAGCACTGCCTCTGCTGAGGTGATTCTGGGCTGGCTTGTGAATTAGGCAGCACGTCCCGTCCAGGAAGCATCCTTGACAAAGCCTCTTTGTCAAGAGGCTTCTTCTGGAATGTTCAACCCCTTCACATTTTCCCTGCAAAGTAGGTAGGCCACATTAAGTGGTATCAGGAGGAACAGTCCGTGTGAACCCCATACCCCAAACACAGGCCACCAGAAGAGACAGTATTACATGTATGTAGAACCGGGGCTTTGGAAGCAGTCCTCTGGATGCAGTTCCCTAGGGTTTTGGAGCAAGGTGAATTTGAACTTGTTACTGGGCTTCTCTGAACCCAAATTTCCAGCACTTGTAGGATTGTTGTCAAGATTCACTAGCCTCACATTTAATGAGCACGCAGGAAATACCCTGTCAGAAGCTTTGCTTCTTGACTTATACAACGCAACTCAACTTTTGTCTTTTTGAGAATTTAGTTCCATTTTTTTAAAAGTGGTTTTGATGTAATTCTCTTCCTGTTTACATGTGGACTCCTTTAAGGCATCCTATATAAGTGTGGGGTCTGGAGCATGAGGCGGGATACTTGATAATTTGTCTTGACCCTGCTGGGATATAAGTAACTAGGAAAGATCCTAGAATTTTCTCTAGGCTAGAGGTTCTTAACCTGTAGCAGGTTCTAGAAGGACTTTCTATGGATCCCAAGGCTATTGCTTGTCACATTTTGAGAAAAGACATAAGTTCTGAGTAGAGGGACTGATTACGGCTTTCATAGGAACCTCCCCCAAAAAACTAACAGCTGAAAAGAAAGAAAATAAAAAATAAACTAACGATGGTAGGATAGGGGTCCGCAAACTCTTCCTCTTAAGAGCCAGACAGGGGGCACCTGGATGGCTCAGTGGATTAAGCCTCTGCCTTCGGCTCAGGTCATGATCTCAGGGTCCTGGGATCGAGTCCCGCGTCGGGCTCTCTGCTCAACGGGGAGGCTGCTTCCCCCTCTCTCTCTATGTCTGCCTCTCTGCCTACTTGTGATCTCTGTCTGTCAAATAAATGAATAAAATTAAAAAAAAAAAAAAAAAAAAAAAGAGCCAGACAGTGAGTCTCTGTTGCAGCGCCTCAGCTCTGCTGTGTCAGCAGACAGTACGTGAACAGCTGTGACCAGATATGGCCTAAGGGATATGGTTTGCCAGTCCTGCCCTTGGCCCAGCGGCCTCAGCGAGCTTGGGGTTGGAAAGATTCGCCTTGAGGTAGAACTTCAGAGGCCACAGAAGGTGGTCCAGCTTGAGAAGACTCTAGAGCTATATCCAGTACAGTAGCCACTAGCCACATGTGGCTATTTAAATTTAAACTAATTAAAATGAAATAGAATTTAGTTCCTCAGTCACATTAGTTGTGTGTCCGGTGCTTAGTAGCCGCATGTGAATAGTGGCTACCATATTGGAGAACAGATAGAGAACAGTCCATATTTACAGAAAGGGCTGTTGTACAGCGGTGCTCCAGAGTATCCTAAGGTTGGTATCCCTCTCTGATGCCACCGCTGGGCAGAGGGTTCTGGAATATCAGCTTCTTTCTGAACATGGAAGAGGAAGGCTGAGGAAAAAATGCCCTCCTCTCAGCGGCAGACAGGTCCCACCACTACTGCTTTGTTAGCTTAACTTGCTTTTTCCGTCTGCCACCAGCCCTGAAGGACGACAGCTGGACATAAAGAAATCAAGCTACAAAAAGGTAAGAGGTACCTTCCCTGCACTCCCACACAGAGAGTTGTGTACGGTTTCCTGTGCCGTGAGCTGGATGCACACTGGGGAAGCCCCATCTGTAGGGCTCAGCATAGAATTAAGCTTTTTGGTTCTAGGTATGGGGGGAGGGGGGTAGAAAACTCCCGGGTCAAGGCAGCTGGGCGAGCACCCACTCCCCTCTCTCCCTTCCACCCGTTCATATCTGACTGGAGTTCTGAAAGCCTTCACCAGTCAGCCTATAGCAGCTTCTCACTCCCTGAGCCTCAGGGTGGGGGCCTCCTCGTTCCCGGTTTGATGGGAGCAGGGATTGTCAAGCGTCCGTCCCCAGGAGCAGCCTCGCTCAGTGTGTGGCACATCGAGAGCTCAGGACGGGCGTGGAATCCATGGAGTCCCTAGCCCTGGCCCTCTCTCCCTTAGCTCTCTAAGTTCCTGCAGCACATGCAGCAGGAACAGATGATACAGGTGGAGGAGCTGAGGAGAGGGGTGGAGAGCATTGTGGCTGTGGACTGGAGGCACCCGAGGTGAGTGAGTGCCAGGGGCCTGCTCGCCGTAGCTCAGCTGGCGCCAGGGCACCTGGGCCCCGGGCCGGGAACTGCCCAGATGGTAGTATAAAATGTGTTTTTTCTTTCCTTCTGCTGGGTTTTAGGATCACATCTTTCGTCATACCCGAGCCCTCCCCGACCTCCCAGACTATCCAGGAGGGTAGCAGGGAACAGCCCTATCACCCTCCAGATATAAAACCCCTCTACTGTGTCCCAGCCAGCATGACCCTGCTCTTCCAGGAGTCTGGCCACAAGTGAGTTTTTGGAGAGCAGCCCTCCTCTGCCTGCTTGGTGTTCTGGCCTGTTTCCTCTCGAGCTGAGTAGCCTTCCTCTGTGACGGGCAGAACCTGCTGCGCCCCAGTTCCCCCCTTCTCCCACATCCAGCTTCAAGCCTCTTTCCCCTGGGAAGTCTCTGACTAAATGAATCAGAGTAGGCGTCTCCCTTTCTCTCTGTAATTATTCTTCACGAGGTCCTGCTCACCTCGGTCAGGAAAGGGAAGAATCGAGCTCAAAAAGCCAAGGAAAGCAGCCTGCCGAGCAGAGAGTGAGTCTTGGTGTCTGTAGTTTGTCCCCTGGCACAGCACGAACTAACCGCCTCTTCCCAACCTCACCCCCCACCCGCATCACTTCTGATCTAGGAAGGGGAGCGTTCTCGAGGGTAGGGAGGTCCGGACGATCATCGTCAACTATGCCAAGAAGAACGACCTGGTCGATGCGAACAACAAAAAGTGAGTGGCCGGGGAGCTCTGCTGAAGATGCCTGACAGTGCAGACTTGGGACACACTGTGGAGCATGTCTGGGCTAGAGGGGAACAGAGCAGCTCACAGCCTTTTAGAAAGAATCAAGACCAGTGGTTTCAAACTGTGGGCCGTGGACACCTAGACTCGTCCAGGATGCTCGGCTCCACATGGGGGGTCAGCACCGGCCATAGCCTGAGTACGTGGTAGCTCGTAGATATCCAGGACTGGTTTTCAAGTCCACATGCCCTTGTGTGGAAGTAAATGCAGCTTCGAAAAATTTTACTGATGTCATTGCAGCTTTTTGATATCCTCTGTTTTCTTAGGAAGGTAGTACAAAAGGTAATCTACTAAATGAAGAGCATTCCATTACCATTTTTCTTTTTTACTTTCAAAAGATATCCCCATGAACAAAAAATTGGGAACTAACAGTGTAGTCGTGGTTAATTAGCAGAACTGGGCCAAGAATCCTGATCTTCGGATTTATCCCAATCTCCCCTCTGCCACCGGCTCCTCCCTTGTCCTGGGAAACATGCTGTACCTCCCATCCACGGGGCACGCTACTTGCTGCCCTCTGCTCCCTGAATTGGTTCTCATGGTCCTGAATGACTACAAAGGACATATAAGAGATGACTCCTGAGCTGGCCCTTGGGTCAGAAGGGGTGGGGCTGACATTTCTCTATTGCCTCTTCTTTCCCTTTAGCCTCGTGAAATTAGATCCCATTCTATGTGACTGCATCTTAGAGAAGAACGAACAGCACACAGTCGTGAAGCTTCCATGGGACAGTCTCCTGACTAGGTAGTGGGGATTGGCAGTCAGTCCCCTCTCCAACGTTTCTATCTCCTCCCCTTAATGTCTGTCCTGTGGACTTTAGAATCATCACTGTCTCAGGCTTTGACTTTCTCTCCACAATTCAACTGATAGTAGTCTACATAAATACAGGCTCAGTAATTTTGATGTGAACGAGTCTTGGAATGATTTGAGCCAACACAGTATAGGAGAACTTAAAAGGGAGAAAGAAAAAGAACAATTAATTAAAAATAAGAACTTCAAAAAGATTTAGAAGTAAAAAAGAGGCTGGGAGGAATTGTCTTAAAATCATCAAAGGGAAGATTCTATGCTCTTTCTTTTCCACAGAACAAAACTGAAAATAATTTATATCAGGAGTTTGCAAACTACTCCGGCCTGCTGCCTGTTGACGTCAATAAGGCACACCCACTTGATCATTGTCTGTGGGTAGCTTTCGGGCTATAGTGGCAGAGTTGGGTGGTTGCACAGACCCAGTGACCCTTAAAGCCTAGAATATTGCTGTCTGGCCCTTTATAGAACATTTGTTCAATCCCAGTATATATGGGACCAAGAGAAAATCTGGTTAGATGAAAGGTAGACATTCTTTGTGGCTAGGCTTTCTCTAGAAGATGGACTGGAACATGTCACAGATGTGAAGCAGCACTTTACCAGGCTGGGGACGTGTACATGAGCGGCTTGAGACAGGAAGTAAATTCCACAAGGCAGCCTGGGCAGATTGTCAGAAGACCAGGCCACTGGACGGTTTCCAGGGACTCCATTCACTGGGGAATCCCTTCCCTGAATCCATGGGCCTTGACTTTGGCCATACTTCGGGGATCTTTAAAAACCATATATGCCTAATTGGAGTTTCTGATTTCATTGGCCTTGGGGGCAGCCCCTAGATGACGTCAGTGATTCTCTGTGTAGCCTGGAGCAAACCAGTGCCTGCGACACTGGCTCCCCCCGAGCTGCCCGATAGGAATGAGGAGATGATTTCTGTTCGTTTTATCAATGTGTAGCTCACAAACTCCTATTGCAGGTGTTTGGAAAGATTACAGCCTGCCTATGAAGTGACCTTTCCAGGACAAGAGCCCATTGTGAAGAAAGGCAAAATCTGCCCAATTGACATCACCCTAGCACAGAGAGCGTCTAACAAAAAGGTAATTTTAAAAAGACACAGTGTTGGGAGGCACCTGGGTGGTTCAATTGCTTAAGCGTCCGCCTTCTGCCCAGGTCATGGTTCTGGGGTCCTAGGATTGAGCCCCACGCTGGGCTGGGTTCTCTGTTCAGCAGGGAATCTGCTTCTCCCTCTCCTTAAGCCCCTCCCCCTGCTCGTGCACACTTGCTCGCTCGCTCGCTCTCTTTCTCTCCCTCCCTCTTGCACACGCACTCGCACATAAATAAAATCTTAAAAACAAACAAACAAAAAAAACACAGTGCTGAAAGATGGTGACTATTTAATGTCCCTGCTAATTTTTGGTCTTTCTAATGTGATTGGAGGTATATGTATATATGTGTTTATTTATTTTTAAATATTTTATTTATTAGAGAGTAAACAAGAAGGAGTACACAAGCAGGGGAGCTAGAGAGGGAGAGGGAGAAGTTGACTTTCTGCTAAACATGAAGCCCCACACAGGGCTTGATCCCAGTACCCGAGGATCATGACCTGAGCCGAAGGCAGACAGTTAACCAACTGAGCCACCCAGGTGCCCTATGATTGGAGGTTTTTAGAATTTGGCCTCAAATACCACAAAGATTATTTATGAAAGAGCCATGTTTGTGTGAGTGGGCTGGTATAAAACAGGCAAAGCTGACCCTCTTACCCCCTACCCTCTAGGATTTTGTGCTAGGATACTTGCTAGAGCCTAGTTCCAAAGGTAAACAAGATTTTGTTTTTATTTTTTTCTTAGACCTGTTAAGGGCTTTCAGCTCTTACTCATTCTGTTACCTCTCGGGCCTTCTTGTTCAGGGAAAAACAGCTTAGAAAGAATTGCTGAATGAAGTGAGTAGTGTAGCCTGGTGACACAGAGTCCTAGGGAGTGAATTCTAGCTAGCCTCAAGTTCGTGAAAAGCTGTCCTTGGGAGGAGTGCACTTGATGCCAAGATACCTTGAGAAGACAAAAATAGGATTATTGGATGGAAATCCCAAGAAGACAGACTTAGGTTCCAGATAAAGAACTTTCTAGTGTATGGGTTATGTGAGCGGGCTTTGACATTAGAGATATGCGTTCAAATATGACCTTTGCCTTGCTGCTTGTCCTTGAGAAAATCAGTGTTTTTTTGCCTGAGTTTTCTTATGTGAAAAAAGAGAATAATATACCTACCATATAAGGCACCATGAGGGCTAAATGAAGGAAATGTATGGGTGAAGCATTTAGACTAGTACTTGGCATTTAAGCAGTCAGTAAATGAGAATCAGTAATGATAACCTCAGTAATAACCAGCAATAGCCACTATTTCTCGGGCGTGTAATTATGTGCCAGACGCCGTACTAAGCAATTTCTGTATGTACAGGTTTCCCCCGCTAGCTAAAAGTGGAGCATTCCTCCAAAACCTTCCGTAAGCTGAGATGGGGTAAAGCAAAGAAGCAATTACATAGTGAATTTGTATGGAAAAAATTTTGAGCATTCCCAGACCCCCAAAAGAACTCTTTTTTAGGCTTTTTTGATACCTCAGGCCACATCTTGCTAATGGATACACAGAATAAATGGAGATAAGGCACAAATATTCACGGACCCAGTTCAGAGCTCCGGCAGCTGGACGCTGAGGTGCTGAGCATAGTTCCAGGGGCAGGAGCAAGACGATTCCCCCCACTCGGTGCTGTTTTTGGTGTACACACTGCCTCTCTGAGGGCTCCCTGCAAAACCAGTGCTGAGCGCTACATTCACTTTTCACCTTTTGTGTAAAAGTGAAAACCTCTGGATTTCTTTCAGTTAGCAAAAAAAAAAAAAAGCACTGATGTAGGTCTTTCCATAAGAGCAAAGCAGCATGCCATGAATTTTGGAAAAGCAGGGGACATTTGTATCAGCTTATTGAAACACTATTAATATTAATGGTAACAATTAGAATTGTCCAAAATTAAAACTGATGCTTTCCAAAAAAGGGAGTTACTGTCTAGAGGTCTCCAGGCAACGCTTGGGTGACCCCTTGTTGGGGGAAGATGTTGTCAAGGGTGTGTGCATCAGGTGGGGGCTGGAAGAGGTGTAACCTCTAATGCCTTCTCAATTCCAAGGTTCTCAGGGGCTGGAGTCCCCGTACAAGCCTGGGTTATTTGGAACCGAGGACTTTATTGAAAGCAGCCCTTACCAACCCACTCGAGGGTAACACGCTCTACCATCTCTAGTCATGAATGCAGGAGAACTCGTTTCAAAAACAGGGAAATTGTGATTTTGTTTTTAAAGTGCCAGTTGCTTTTTTTTTTTTACTCTCAAAATCACGTATATGTCATTTGTGCATTTGATAAATAAAAGAAAAATATATGTTCTTGATGAGATGCTTGATATTAAGGAAATATTGTCCATTTATTTTTAGGTATGGTGATGGTTTTGTCTTTGTGTTTAAAAGAACTCTTACCTTTTAGAGATACGTACTAAAGCATTTGTAGGTAAAATGATCTAATGTATAGGAAGATTTGCTTTAAAAGATAAAATGATCTAATGTATAGGAAGATTTGCTTTAAAACAATATGGAAAGGGATATAGGAAGATTTGCTTTAAAACAATATGGAAAGGGATATAGGTGAATTGAGGTTGGTCGTGAGTCGATAGTTGTTGAAACTGGTGATGGGAACATAGGTGCACAGTATTCAATTCTACTTTTATTTATGTTTTTAATTCTTTATAATAAAAAGCCTTTGTAAAAAGTATATGTTACATGTGGGCTAGAGAGTATTCCACTAAGGATATAACACATTTACTAGATGGGACAGAAAGAATCAGTAAGTATAAACACAAGCGACGTGGATGGGAAGGGACCATGGTTTTAGGGATGGTGAGCATGGCGGGTGAAGAGGCCGCAGAGGCTCCAGGTGCTGTGGACGGGAGGGTGTCTGGCTCCCCCTGCCACCAGTCTTCTGTCCTCGCAGGTGACAGTGGTCCGGAACTTGGAGGCCTATGGTCTGGACCCGTGCTCGGTGGCTGCCGTCCTCCAGCAGCGGTGCCAGGCTAGCACGACGGTCTCTCCCGCCCCCGGGGCCAAGGACAGCCTGCAGGTCCAGGTCCAGGGAAACCAGATCCATCACCTCAGCCGGCTGTTGCTTGGTGAGCATCCCCTCTGAAGACGCAGGAGCGGGGGTCTAACTTGGCCAGAATCTTCCCACCGATTCAAGCCCCTCTAGTCACCACAGCCGTGTGCGTGTGCGTGTGCATGTGTGTGTGTGTGTGGCGCCACACAGTGTGTAGTGGCCAGCAAGGGACAGAGCTGGTACTTGAGCCAGATGCTGTGGCCCCCAGATTCAGGGCTCTCTCCATTGGACTACTGGAGTACTTTTCTTCCTGGTTTTCCCTTTTATAAGACATCTGTGGACCACCCCGGCCGTGCTGGGTCCTTTGCTGGGCTTCTCGCAGGCCCCATCTCTCCTCATCTAATGACCAGCAGAAGTGTTTGTGTTCGGCAGCTGGGGAAGCTGAGGCTCAGCGAGGCTCAGTCCCTCGCCCTCGGATAGTCAGCTGCTCGGTGCTGCAGCTGGGCCCCCGACTTGGCTTTATCAGACCCCGGAGCCTAAGTTCTTTCTCCCAACTCCGGGTCACTTTGATTTGAAAGCTGCCTGAGTCAGCTTTCCATCACGCTCCTCAGAACATTTCTTGTGCCGCGTCAGTGCCTTCGGAATAAGCCCCTTCGCTCAATAACTAAGACCCTCCCCATCCAACTCCCACTCCCCTCGGGCTCTCACCGCCCCCCAACCCCAGGCCTCAGCCGCACTGCTGTCCTCGCTGCTCCCCACACGTACTTGGTGCTCTCATCCCTGTTCCCTCACCCAGTGCGCCCTTCCACAGCCCACGTCTGCCCAACTGGAGGGCCTTATCGGCCCAGCTCAGGGGTCATGGGAAGCCTGTCTCAGAGCATGTCCCTTTTTTTTCTGTCCTTAAATTAGCATTTCAGAAACGGCCAATGTGGCACTTTCTTTTTATATTAATTTTTCTGGTTAGTGTCTGCCACTTAGCCAGTTTTTTCTAATGTCTGAACCCCCAGCTAGACTGAGAAACTTAATTCAGAGACCTTGCCTTCTTCATCCATTTTTCACGCTCAGGGCCTGGCACATAGTAAATGCTCGATAAGCAAATATATTTTAGGGCCTCAGTAGTAAACTTTGGGAGTTGACCCCTTTAAGTGAAGAACCCAGTAGGAGGTGCTGAGAAGGAATATAGAGGAAAATAGACAGGCACATAACTGAACACAGATGCACATGTTCTCTCTCCTGAGAAAATTCTGAATACCTCAAATATACCTAGAAAGTGGTTCTCAGTGTAAAAATCGCTAAAATATACACATTAGTCATGAGATGTAAGGATAAATGGCCCATCCACTACACAGAGCAGCTGGGTTCAAGCTGTGTGTGGAAGAGCAGGTCACGTGGTGCAGGTTGACTGGGGAGAAGTTGACTCCAGGGATAAGCACACAGTGGGGCGGGGGTGGGGGGGAGGTAGTGGTGTGGGTCGGGGCTCCCTGGGGTTGGGGCCAAGGAGGGACGTTGTAACACAAAGCACAGGCAGTGGCAGAGATGGCATGCCCCACTAAGGAGTTTCTGCTCTTTGGATTGTAGAAGACTATCAGCTTCCTCGAAAATACATCCAAGGCCTAGAAAAGGCTCCCAAACCCAGCAAGAAGAAGTAACAGACTCCGGTTTCATGTGGTCGATCCAGTGGAGATCCGAGCTCTGGGCTGGTCATTTATATGAGCATTTTCAGCTTTTGCAAATGAAAAAATATAATTCTTTACCAAAATAAATTTTTATTCTAATCTAAATCTGATTTTCCTCTCATTTCCTCCACTTAGCTAGAATATTGTACTAAATTTCCAAGTCATACGTCAGTTTATGTGGACAGGAAAGGTGGCAGTGGAGTACCTTTTCTATTCATGTGATTTCAGTGGTTTTAGTCCCTTTCCTGCTATCAGCACTGGCTGGCTCATCCAAAGCTCAGGCAGGTAGGGCCTCCTCTTTTTAAAGCCCCTCTAGCAAGTGGTCCACAGCCTCTGGCCCATCTGTTCCCACCACCTAATTAACCTCCTAGCCCCAGAAGAGTCCCCTCACATCTCGAAAGGGTTAGTCACACAGAAGCGGCCCTCAGCCACTCTCTGCCATCATGCCAGGCCAAAGAAGAGAGGCTTGGCTCTAAATGGCAGCACCATCCCGGCTGGACAGAAATCAGAAGTCCTGAAAGCATCTGGATCACCTGCAAAAGCAATATCGCCCCAGCACCGGCACGTTGCCGCCAGCTGTGGTAAGTCATGGTGTGGCTTCCAGACGTGGCTTTGTCACAGGAAAGTCTTATCCAGCAGATGCTGCTGGGTGTGGAGGCCGAGAAAAATAAAGGCCATCCCACCTCAGGTTTAGCCTTAGCATAAGTACAGCCATCTCAGACCCCTGTGCCCAAGGGCTGAACTTTCCCCTACTTTACTTTAGTTCTAAAGACCCCCCTACCCTGCTTTAGTAACAGGAACCCATAAATACCCGTGCCTTAACTAAGCTCGGGGTTCAAGTCCCTACTCCGCTGTCGGGTATACTTGGACCCAAGTTTAAGCTTGTCGAATAAACCCTCGTGTGATTGCATGGGTGTCGGCCCCTTGGTGGTCTCTCGGACGCGAAAACTCAGGTACAACACTGGGGGCTCACGGAAGAGATCTTCAGTTGGTCGTCTGAGAGTCGGTGAACTCCCTGAAATGGTACGCAGAATTTTGTGCGCTCATTTTCCTCGGTTTCCCATGTCTTTGTCACATGCCCAGCGGAGTCTCTGGCTGCCAGAAAGGTTCAGAACCACTGCTTTGGTCCCTGGTTAGTTCCTGGGAGTCACTTCTGTGACCACAAAGTGTTCCTTGTACAAAAGGAAGGGGTGAGAGCTGACCTGAATTCCAGAGGTCTTTGGTTTTACACTCAAAAAACAAAGTTTACTTTTTTTTTCCTTTCTTATCCCCCCCCCTTTTTTTTTTTTTAAATCAGGGTAAGAAAGACTTGAAAATATCCACAACATTCACAAATTACCCCTCTGGAGCTAGAGAGGAAGAAAGGGATGGGTACGAAGGGGAGTATATGTGTGATGCTTCCCAAAATAAAAGTCCCTATCACTTGTGACTCACTGTAAGGAAATGCCTTAATTTTACTAATCCTCTCTCTGTCAGCATGAGCCTATGGAACTGAGGAAGGAATTTTTGGAAATTGACCCCAAACAAGATTCTATGACAACAGAACCTTTGGACAGTTTGATCTGAGGGAGTGTGGTATGTATAGTATAATGGAACACGGTCCTTATATGAACACAGATAACGTGTAGTATTTCATAAGGTTCTTTCACAAACATCATTTACCTTGCACAGTCTTGGTGTGATTGGAGGCTCAGAGAGGTTGTGTCCCATCCTGTTGATCTCTGTTAAAGACACAAAGCCAGTAAATGGCAAGGGTGGGTCTAAAATGCACTTTCACTCCTGACTGTGGTTTAACTCAGAGTCCTGCTATGACCGTGCTGTCAGGACCTGTGTTTTGGAAGGTTTTTCCAGTAACAGTTACCCATTTGCGCTGACTCACCTTCCCTCTCCTCCTCAGAGCACCATAGGCATGTATAAGAAGGCTGGCGAAGGTTAGGCTGTTGAATGGATTTTTTTTTTTTTTCTCCGCTAGGCCCAGCAGTCTCTTTCGAAGTCAAATTCAGAACTTTGAACTTATTCCCATAATGTTACCAAATGGGTTGCAGTGAAAAGCAGAAACCGGTTCATGTCCAGGTTTTGGCGAAGTTATTGAAAGACCTACTTCTTGGAGGTTTAGGCGAACAGATGTTACAGAGGTGCCCCGTTCTCGGATAATTTTAGGAATGTCTATTGGATGGAATGTTCTCTCCGCCAGGGAGGTAGGGAGTGAGCTGTCTCCCTCTGACCAGCCTCTGTGGCCCGAGGGCCCTCATTCAGTGCACTATGTGTCCCTACCAGAAGGCGGGCAGCAGTTTCTTCTTAATAACCCTGCGTGGTTATTTCCGTGATGACAGAGCCCTTCCCCTGATGGAAGTCAAATAATGCTAATGTGAAAGGACTGTTTCACTCGGCTCATCTAGCCTTCCTCCTCTAGGTTAGATGACCTTAAACTCTCACAGATACATCCTGTCTTTAAATAATTCCAGAAGTAGAAGAATCATCATCTACCTCAGTAGTCTGTCCCGATGCTTAGCTCCAGAAAGCCCCTCCTCTTTTCTCACTCAGGATCCCCTTCTAGAATACATCCCCTTTCCTCTCCTGCTCTGTGGGGCAGCACAGCAGCCAGGCACCCGGGCAGCGCCCTCCAGCCCGTGCACTTGGACAGTTTTCACAAAATTCTTTGAAGAGCAGCCTTCATTCCTCTGTTTGCTGGCAGAAGAAAATCTGACTTTCCCCAGAAGTACGTGTTCTTCTCTGTTCCCACGCTCTCCCCTGGCTCCCAATTTCCAGGAGACGATAAAGGACAAAGAAGAGGTCTCCAGACTGGGTCATTTTTGCAACAAGCTTTTATTACTTTTTTTAAAATCCATATAAGAAAGACATTTAAAAGGAAAATATCCTCAAAACAAACACATACACACAGGGCCAACACAAGGATAGAAGGCACTACCAGCAGTCATACCCACCTCTGGGGAAGAGATACTTTATACAGACTGTTCGCCGAGGCTCGGACCTCAGCATGGGTCCTGGGTCTAACTGTGCTTTAGATAAAGTCAGAATTTTCCCAGAATTTTCTCATTTCATAAACACCCCTATCTCTTTATATATAGCTATATGCCTTTATGTGTATATATATACAGGACTTTATTTTCCTTCTCAAAAATAAAATAGCCGCCTCCATCAGAGGGAGGTTCTCAGCAGCATTCACGGTGGCTGCAGCAGGAGCCGTGCCTTCCTTTAATGTTAAAGACATGCAGCATGAAGGAAAAGGACTCTCTACCCGCTCCCTTTAATACACAGCAGGGAGAGAGAGTTTTTTTCAGGGAGGGAAGCAATAAGGCTGAGCATGAGATGGCAGAGAACCAGGATTCTGGGGAACCTAAACACTCTTTGAGCTGCTAGCTTGTCTTGCTTTTGCAGCTCTGAAGACTACACACAGTTTGTATGACTTGGGGTCAGCATTCCTTCTGGGATTGGGGGCAGTGTGGACACAGCAAGGGTCAGGGAAGGGACTTCTGAGGCTACACGAAGAAGCTGGGGCTCAACCCAACCCAAGAAGGACCTGGGAAGGCAGAGGAGAGTGAAGAAGGGATCTCTCCAAGGCTGGACTGGAAAGCCGGCCCTGCTTTGACCATGAAAAGTCCTCCTCCGTCTCAAGGGACTGTCTGCAGCTGGCCACTTGCTTCAGTTGCTTGGCTAGTTTACTTTTCATTTTGCACCTGAACAAGAGCCGGTACAGATGTAGGTTGGGGACCTCATCCACCCCATCCATGTGGTTTAACATCACTTCATGGGAGTCAAAGCCCAAGACCTTAGAGGGGAAGGAGGTCTGTGACTCTTGCCCCGTTCTCGGCGGGAGGGCTCTCCTGGCCTTGCCTCCCACACCACCGCTGTCCCCTTCCTGGCAGGAGCAAGCCGGCAGCAAAGCAAGTACACCCTGCTCCTGTCTCTCTCTGAAAACAAAAAGGCACTGAGATCAGCCGGAGGCCAGCCCGCAATCTCACAGAGCACAACGCCTGGGGCTGGCCTGGGCTTCAGAGCACAAAGGACTCCACGTGGGCTGAGTTGGGAGGTTCCCCCATCTGTCCTCAAGGCAGCTCCTCCAGCAGCACCTGGAGACCCCAGCATGCCCCGGGGGAGGGAAGAGGCAGTGCGGAAGGCCGAGTGGGAAAGGCAGGGCAGCCAAGGACTGCCTCCCCGCTCTCCAGCTGGGGGAAGGCCGAGGACAAGTTGGACACATTTCTCTGCAACGCTTTTTGGCTTTCTCCGACTGCCTGATTTCCGTACTCAGCAGGAGACATTAAAATTGGTAAATGACTGGTTTCCCTTTGTGGAAACACATGAGGATGAAGGCAATATGAAACTCCAAGTTGTAACTCAAAAACAAACACTTGTTGACAAAGACGTGATGAGGCATCACACACACGCAAATAGATATGCCTTTGGGTTTCCATGGGTGCAGACTTGAGCGATGAGGGCTGAGGCAGGCTGCAGCTTCTCTGGAAATCTCTGAGCCGGCCTCAGCTTTGGGGCTTCCTACCTGAGCATCTGGGGCCAGTGGCTTTACGATCTTCCCTTGAGCATGAACAACGGGCACCTTGGGACAGTGAGGGGCAATCCTCTTACGAGCATTATCTTACTTTCGGGGGCTTAGCCCAGACCTGCTCAAGGAATATACTATAATTTTTGACTCATAAATAAAGGTCTATGAGTGGCAAATAAGAGATTGAGGAAGAATGAAAGCCAGAGAAAGATCATACAGCTCTAAAACCTTTCTTCTTTCCTTTGCCGGCTGGTGCAAACAGTTCCAGTTTGGTGATGAGAGAGGCAGCTGGTTGGCTTACAAAGAGCTCGAGGACCTCGCTGAGGTCTGAGGCTCTTCTCCCCCCCTCCCCGGGGTCCCGCTCCTTGGCAGCGTGTGGCAGGTGGGGCCCAGCCGGCGAGCACGCGTGTCCCTCAGAGATTTCGTGCCACATCTGGAACTGCCCGGAGGGGGAGGGGGGCACAGATGCACCCGCCACAGGTGTCCTGAGAAAAAGTCTCTGTTGCAAAATAATAATTAATAATAAAAAGAAATCCATGGGCACCAGAAGAAGAGGAAGCAGGACCGGTTAGCCAGGTTTGCCTTGGGATTCTCTTAAGGCCTCCTCCAGTTTCTGCCTAAACTTGTCATACTTCTTCTGCACTTGTTGGATTTTGTCCTGCTCCTCCTTTTCCAGGATCGTTAGGAAGTTCTGGAGCTCGGGGATGGAGAAGGCGTCCCACTGTGAGCCACGAGGGCGAGGGCGATGGGGGAGAAAGGAACAGGAGACAGGTCAGAAGCCGCACGACCTGAGGGGCCCCCAACTCCCGCTGCCTCCATCTGCACACAGCTTACACAGGGCTTACTACTGAGTAGACCACTGCCTTGGAGAAAGCTTGGGTTTCCCGTGTTACCAGCCACCAGATTTCAAATCCTGACATCTCATGACCAAGAGGTACCCCTCCATGAGTGGTGTTTTATTTGGAGAATCAACCATCTGATATTTTCTGTGTGGCAGCTAAGGTCTGAACAGTGATACTGGGGCCGCCCAGGCCCCTGCTGGCCTGTCCAGATGTCCATTTTGGGGGTGCTGAGAGAACGGCTCTCAGTGTGCAGGCCCTCAAGAGGCAGGTGGAGGAGAGCTGGGCTTGGCCTCCAGAGACGGGGTTTCAGCCCAACAGCACCACATGACCTTGGGCACATCACTGTGCCCTTCTGTCTGGTTAGTTCATCTGCCACGGAATGAGGGTCCCTGCCTCCCTTGGCTGGCAGAGCAGATAATGGGATCCCAGAACCCAGAAAGCTTCAGACAGCCCTGTTGACCCTGGCCTGCCCCAGTGGGACCTGATCACTCTCAGACTGACCCAGGAGCAGAGCCCCCACCCCTCATCACCTCCCCCCACCACCCATGGAGCCAGGGATTTTGAGCACAAAAGTATATTAAGGTTTATCTAGTTTAATCCCCCCATTGCATAATGGAGAAGACTGAAGTCCACAGACAGGAGGAGGTACCGCTGTGGGTACAGAGCTGGCGGCAGCAGAAAGGGAATTAGGGCCTGGTCTCTAAACTCCCAGGCCCCGGAGGTCTGCACTGGGCCAGCAGTGTCCAAACACTGTCAGCAGAGTACTTTTTCCCGAACAAACTCTTACACACTCTAACGTGTAAATCAGATGAGGCAGAGGCAGGGAGAAGGGACAGGGCCCCGACCTGCCTGGATCCCCCAGACCGCCGAGTGACCTACGAGACTGCTCCCCCCAACCCTAGGCCTCCGCTGACCACAGAGTGGCAAACACCTGGCCTCGGTCACTCCTCGGTCACTCCTGAGCCCCAGGATCCCAGGCCACGGGGAGCACCAGCCTGATTTCACCCGACTCCGTGCCACCAGACTGGACTCTGATGAGCGGCGCTTTGAGGAAAAGGGCCAGTTTTTCCAAACCAGGAAGAGACAAGTGGCTCCAAAATCTCTGTATCCAGTGGAGGCCAGAGATGGAGCTGGCTGGACCTCAGACCATGCTGGAGCAAAACAACCCCGGCCGGTACATGGGCCTTTCTCAGTGTCCCTCCACCCCGGCTTTTTAGAAAAAAAAAAAAAAAAAAAAAAGAGCACACGAAATCCTTTCTTTCCACAGGCCTTGCCAGACACAGGCCCTGACTTGCTCCCCCAGGATGCTTACAACCCCAGCATTAGACGCTGAACTCCGCAGCCCAGCACTGCCCCGGGCTCAACTTCCCCAGGACATTTTCCCAGCTGCCTCCGCGGCTGCCGCATGGCCCCCACCCATGCCAGTGGTGAGGACGACCCCCGCCAGCACCCAGCCAGGGTGCCCTGAGGGCTGGGCTTTTGTACCGCGCAAAGGGGCCCAGACCCACCTCCACCTCTCCAGTTTCATTCTCCTTGAGCACGAAGCTGAGGACATCATTGTCAGGCCCGGCGAGCAAGCGCAGGTAGAGAGGGCAATCGGCAATAGAGAGTTTCTGGAAGAGCACTGCAAAGCAAGAGAGGGACCTGGAGGCGCGTCTTGGAAAAGAGGGTCAGGGACTCAGTGTGGGTGGGACAGACCCAGAAATGCAGACATGGGAAGGTCATGACAGGAAGTAACCATCCTTTCAACCTAATGAAATGAACCTGACATGAATAGGGAATGCCCTTTTATCTTTGGTGTCTGCCCAGAGTTTGAAGCATATTTCCATTCACATCACCTCCCCAAAAGATTAGGAACAGTGGGCGGTTTCTCTCCCCTTCCACAGATAAGGAAGTGGGAGCCCAGGGTGTGGTTTTCCTGTAGTCACATATAAAGTGAGGGGCACGGGGAGCAGGCATCAGCTTCCCGGCCAGCTCCCTGCCACGTGGCTGGACAGTGGTGCCCCAGGGAAGCCCAGTCCTCCTCCGCACCAAGTCTGCCAGGCCTTTAGCGAGGGAGATGGTTTCTGACGGGGAGCTCGCCCTTGCATACCTTGCCCGTCCTTGTGTATCCGCTTAAAAAGTGCAAACTTCTGGGGATTGTCCACAACCATGAACTTCTTGAGCAGCCCCTGGATGACCTCGCTGACCGTGGTGGTACTGCTGATGTGTAGCTGCTTGATGGCATCGAGCGGCAGGTAGAAGGACGTCCGCTTGTCTGTGGTGGCCGCCAGGTCCACTTCCTTGATGGCGTCATAGATGGACTGGGGCCGGATGCCAGCAGGCACCGTCACCGGCCGCCGGAGTTTCAAATGCACTTTGATGAAACCCGTGTAGGTGCCATCTTCACTCTGCGGAGCAGGGGATATGCTATGGGTCAGCTCGGGTCAATCTCGCATGACCGCATCTGCCGCTCTGAGCCACTGCCGCAGGCTGGGTCAGGGCGGGGGTGGGGGAGACGCGGTTTGCAGAGGCCTTTCCTAATAGCAGTGCCATCCCAGTCAGCCCCCAGACCTGTCTCCCCAAGTTGTTCCTGTCTCTGCCAACCTGGGGGTGCTGGAGGGCAGAGACAATGTCCCCCTGCCCACCCTGCATAGGGCCAGGAAAAGGCTTAGGGTATCCAGCAACCAGAGAGGACAGGAGGAGCTACTCTGGCTTGCCCTCCCAGGGCTCAGCCTCCCTGCCCCAGTCCCCTACCTTTGCTGAGTCCCTGTTCCTAGGAGGCAGGGTCTGGAGTGGCCTCTCTAGTTTGTCCCTCCAAACCAGGGAGGGGCAGGAAAGCTCCGTAATGAGGTCCTTGGAAAATGAGCCCACTGCATTTCCTTCTGCATCTCTTTCCAAATCCCAGCAGCCTGCAAGGCTTAAGCCCAGGACCAGGGGAGACTGGGTTTTCTAGTGCCCCATTGGGCTGAAGCCCCAGAGAGCCAGTTGCTAGCAGCGACCAGCAGGGGGCAGAGATCTTCTACCTTCTCCCTTTCCGGAGGCCAACGGCCTTTGGGAGCCCGGCAGAGTTGGTGCCTCCCCTCTCAGAGCTCCGCACAGTCTCCGGAAGCTTCCCCAGGACACAGACAGGAAAAGGGAGAGGACAGGAGCTGGGAACTCCCTCTTATGAAGCCTTCCTGGGGGCCAAGCGATACCAGCTATTGAGGTCTTTGTACCGTACTTAATTCCCACAACAGCTCTGACTAATGGGCACTAATATCTCTATTTTACGCCGAAGCCCAGGGAGGTTAAAAGGGTTTCCCAAAGCGGAAAAAGGGGAAGAGCCAGAGATGGACCTGGATCTTATTCTAAAGCCCATTCTTTTTCCCTGCAGCACACCGGAGCGGTGCGGGGGGGTGCCTGACAGCCTCCCACAAGCCCCGAGGCCTCCCCAGGACTGAAGAAAGGGGAGGGGCCGCCCCAGAATCCAGAGGGAGAACAGAGGAGCCCCAGTGGAAGAGGCGGTGGGAACCGGGTGGGGGCAGGCGGGCAGGCCCCCCGCACGTACCAGCTTCATGCCCAGACAGTTCTTCTCCCGGGTGTTGTAGCTGTCAATCTTCTGCTTGATCTCCTGCAGTGTGGGCGGCCGCTGCGTGGCCTCCTCGGCTGGTTTACAGACATTCTGGAACAGACGCAGAAGTGAGAGTGGGTACGCAGCGGTGCTCATTATGAGAAAGGGGAGGACCACACCCTCCCAAAGACCTCCCTGACCAAGAAGGGAGCACCAGTCCCACAGTGAAAACTAATCTCCTGGGTACAGGGTGAGAAGAATCAGAGATCAAATCCCAGTGGTGCCCCTGGGAAGCCCAGCGGCTCCAGGTCAGTGACTTAAATCTCCAAGTCTCCTCACCTGTGAAGTGGGAACAAGGCCTACCCCTTGGGCTCACTGAGAAACTAATATGAACGTGCCCAGCATGCAGGCACGGATGATGAATTCGGTCCATCAGCAGAACAGCATTTGCTTACTTAGGGTTACTAGGGAAAAGACCGCATTTAGATGGTGTGGGAATAGAGAAATGCCAGGCTCAGGGCTCAATCCTGCCACCTCGAGATCATGACCTGAGCCGAAATCAAGAGTCGGACGCTCAACCAACTGAGCCACCCAGGTGCCCCTCCTTATGATTTTCTTAACAACATTTTCTTTTCTCTAGCTTACTTTAGTGTAAGAGTGCAGTGTATAACGCATATGACACGCAAAGTTGTGTTCATCGACTGTTCATGTTATTCGTTAAGTCTTCTGGGCAACAGCAGACTGTTATTAGCGGTTAAGTCTGGGAGTTGTCAAAAGCTAGCCTCAGATTTTTGACTGTGCAGGGGGTCAGAACCCCCAAGCCCCAAGTTGCTCAAGGGGTCAACTTTATGTATTTGTCAAATGCATGAGTGAACCGGAAGGAGCCAGGGGTCATCCTTCTACAATAACCGAGAGACTCGGCCTCCTCTCCCGGGGCATGGGGACAACCAGCATCCACTTAGCACCTTCTCTGTGCCAGAATATGGCACGCACCATCTCCTTTAATCCTCACCAACCGAGACGCTGTGAGGTGGAGATTATTACCTACATTTTCAGGTGAGACGACCGGGGCTCAGAGGAGCTCAGTAACTTGTCTAAAGCCCTGACGCTGCAGGTGCAGACCTACAAGGAAATTCCAGGCTGTTCTGCTGTGTTCTTCCCAGCGGTTCCCCTGTGCCCGCCGGCCGCCCCCAGGGAAGCGTGAGGGAAGAAGAAGGCTGAGGAAGGGGATGGAGGTCATCGTTCTTCACGCTGCAGGGTAAGTTCTGGGGTCTAAGCGACTCTGTCCCCTGATCAGTTCCTTGCCTTTCCCTCCTCTTCACCACCGCCCACCTTCCTGATGATGTCTTCAGGCTGCCCGTGTGTGGTCAGGGATGCGGAAGCCATGGTTTGGGGAAACAAATAAGTTGGCAAAAACCCGCCCAGAATTCATCTGATTTTAGAAATCGAGCAGACTCAAGACTCAAGTCAGGATTCTCCTTTGGCAAATGAGGAAACTGAGACCCAGAGGGGCGGGGCCCCTGTGTTCTCCTGGCTGCCACCATCCAACACCTTCCTGGAGGGGTGTGGCTCGGCTGGAGGATTTCACTGTCGCTTGTCCTGTCAGGACACCAGCACCCGGTGGAACACAAAGGCCCCGCCCACTGGAGCCTGTCCCCGCAGTCCCCCCAGTCAGCAGTCAGCAAGCCGCGGGAGGAGAGGACACGCTCAGCACGATGCCTGCGCTTCCTCCTCTCACTTTCCAACCTCACACAGCAGATAACATGTCAGACTCTGAGGCTGCCACAGGGAGCTGGTGTGGCCTCCCAACGCCCACCCCCCACCCCTCTGCATGGAGATAAGCCAACACCCCTTTTCCATCCCAGCCTCTTCCCTTGGCCTGTCTGCTCCAGTCCTCTTCCTCAGAGATCAGATGGTACCAGCGCTGTGCTCTTTCACATACCCTGTCTCCCGTACCACCTCCGTCACTCCCATTTCACAGATTACAAAGCTGAGGCCTAGAGAGGTTACAGAACACACTTGTGGTCCCACTGCTAGTAAGCATCTGAGTAGAGCCTGGAACAGAGTCCATCCAAGTGTGGAGCCCATGTTTTTCTCAATCCACCACAGGGCACTCTAGGATGGCGCTTCTGCCACTCCCATAACGATCACTGAAATTCCATGCCAGTCCATGAGGGCCAGGGTTGCAGCTGCCAAACCAAGGCCCATAAATCACGGAACCTGTGAAACATTCGTCCATGGTTTATCAGATCAGTGTGTCAGGCCCCAAAGAACTCAGGACCCAGGGGTACCATGTCACCAACAAAGCCATCAAGGACGGCCTTCCACTCTCTCCGGTGGCATGAAGGAGCCACCCTTTCCCTGCATGACCTTCGGGCCCTAGAACTGGACCTTGATTCCATCCAAGCGCCCCAAGGGCAGCACACAGCCCAGGGGTTCTCCTGCTTGCCTGAGGTAAGCAACCACAGATGTGAGCCTCAGGCAGTGTCTTCATACACTGGCAAAGCATCAATCCGGGGAGACTCAAAGGGAGCTCATCCGTTCCCACAGTCCGTTCCCAGAGACACGTACCTCCCCAGAAGCCCTCCCAACCCTGCCCTTCCCCATACCTGGACCATCTCTGTGGGACCAGGTGTGCCTGGCCGTTGCCCAACCGTGGGAGTCAGACAGACTAGTTATCTGGTTCCTACCCTGTGCTCCATCCTATCCATCTCTGAGACACAGGCTGTCCCCTCCTCAGGGGCTGACAGCTTTCTCATAATCATCTACTAAATAAATTAATTAATTAATAAAATAAAATAAAATAAAATAAATGATGGACAGGAAACTCTAGAAGTTCTGGGAAGTTCTCCTCTCATAGTTTCCAAGTGAGCTACAGCCATTTCCCTATAAGAAAAGGCAGCTGGTTCACGGCTTTCAAAAGTCAGTTATTCCAGGCCTGGGTTTGTATACAGCAAGAGTCACAGCGGCTGTAACTAGAGGTTTCTTCTTCCTGTTCCCCTTCTCTTCAGCGGATAACTCATCTGTTCCTCCCCCTTGCCCACCACAAACCTGGGGAAGTGACGCGAACATCTGAGGCGACCCCTTCCAGGACTGACGCAGAAGATGGCTGTCCTGATTCCACCACCCCATCTGGGAGTGCCAGGAGCCCTGTGTGGCCAACAGGCGAAGTCCCCCAGGCTGGAACGTCAGCCCCCAGGGCTGACACGGCTGCTGCCCACACCACCTCTGGCAGACAAGATCTGACGGGTGGATCGTATGAATCACCTGCCAAAGTGGGCCAGCCAGTTGGCCAGCGAGTCAGTCACAAGAGCCCACTAATCCTTTCCCCTCCCAGGGATGGTATAGAATCTAGGCCAGTGGTTCTTCAACTCAGCTCCACTCGGAATCATCTAGGGGATCTCTAGAAACCCTGCTTGGGCTCCGTCCTGGAGCTTCTGATGTATGGTGTAGGGTTCCGCCAAGGCTTAGGCTGAACAAGAGCAACAGTAGAGTCATCTTCAGAGTGTAAGGCAAAGACCTCAATTCTTATTCACCTGTCAGATTTTCACGTCCTCAAAGTGAAAGATTTGCTTCTGTCCACGGGTACAGAGCCAGAAACATAGAGTTGTATCTCTCGGGGTGGCCCAAGATGGAGAAAGAACGGGGAACTCACTCTGTTAGGGTTTCACAAACACTGGCCTTGGCCACAGATGTGTCTCTCCTCGGGGGTCTGTGTCTCTCAGGGCACCTGGCATGGAACACACATGCTCTGAGCCCCCGGCACTGGTGCCAGATGGTCTAGCTGTGCCCACGGCAGCTGGCAAATCAGGGTGCTGGTGGAAAAGAGGTGTGTGCTCCCCTATCCGGAGCTACGGAAGGGGCTGTGTTGCCTCTCGGGGCTCAAGGGTATTAGGATACAGCCACGTGAAGAGCCTGGGTGCTAGGAGTCCAAGCAGATGCTCCCCTGAGAGTGAGCCCCAAACTTCTCTATTAAAAATATCTTTGGGGCTCCTGCGTAGCTGTGTCCCTTTAGCATTGACTCTTGATTTGGGCTCAGGTCAGGATCTCCGGGTCTGTAAGATCGAGCCACAAATTGAGCCCCGTGTCAGGCTCCGTGCTCAGTACGAGGATTCTCCCTCTCCCTCTGTCCACCCACCCTTGCCAGTCATATGTGCATATGCCCGCTCTCTCTCTCTCTCTCTCTTAATTAATTAATTAAAACATATACATATATATCCCTAAAAACAAAATGAAGAGGACCATCCCATGTGCTCTGGGGCCTACCTCAGAGCTGATTTACCCCAAGCTGAATTTTACTTTAAGAAGAAACCCAAACATTGGTAAATTGTGCATCCGAACCAAGGACACATGTCTTTATTTTGGTCACAGTGGAAGAAGTTCCGAATGAGTCCTGTGGTTTCTAGTATCCCCAGGTGGACCCAGGGCAGCAATGAGGGGGCACCCCCGGGGGAGGAGCAAGTTGAGGAGAATCGGACACTCTGATACCTCAGATACCTCCGTGCCCGTTGTCTTTCGACCTGAATCAAACAAACCTCATTTTTGCTGAAAATTTTACTCTCCCTCTTCTTAAACTTCTCGGCTGCTTCTTCCTTCGTGATGCTCTCGTCATATTGCTCCCATCTGCCCACCTGAGGTCCTGCTCTCTGTCCCGGCCTCTCTGGCCACTCCTGCCCTGAACGATGGTGATGATGATCTGTCTCGGTCCGTGTCATCCTCACCACAAGTCCATTTGAATGCCCATTTCACAGATGGGGAAACTGAGCCCCAGCAAGGTTAAAGCTACCCACATGTAAAGCTAGCACTATACTGCCTGGCACTTAAATATGCATCTATCTGTATTAACCTCCAAGCAGACTATCTATCTTGAGTTGTCTTCCCAACTAGAGTGAATTTTCTTAATAACTTGTACCATACTTCTATTTCTTCTTTTGTCCAGTGGCACCGAGCATGAACCAAACAATAGACACTTGCTCAGGAACCTTCAGTGGCTCCCTAATGCCTACAAGGAGGGGGCGGGAGGAGAAAAATCTTATTTTTTTCCCAGGAATTGCAGTGCAGCGAGCCTTGGATATCAGCGTGGAATGAGTACTGTGGGAGACACACCTGCGCCTGTCTTACCTGTCATGGCATCCCAGAGCCTAAGAGGCTCAGGAAATGCCTACGGGATGAACACAAGCCTGTGTTTGAGACCTGGCCCCCAAGACTAACTAAGTGATCTTGAGGAAATCTGATAACCTCTTTAAGCCTCAGACTCTGTCCTCAGTTCCATCTATCGATTTGAAATACAAATCCTTCATTGCCTAATAGAATTCATGCGAAGATAATGAGACCAAATGAGATCACGGGGCAAACACATTGCGGACATCATCAAAGCCACCCAAAGGCACACACCGTGACTGTCCTCCCAGGCCTACAAAGCCCAACGCCTAGGAGCCAAGCCCACTCCTCCCTCTCCTCAACAACTTCATCAAGATTGGCCGCCGTGCCACAGAGCGTGGCACACTCTCCACCCGTGGCTGGCACGCTTTTCCCGTCCAGGGCCAGGGAGCAAACACCCGAGGCTTTGCTGACCGTACAGTCTTGGCTACAACTACATCCCTCTGCCATCATGGCTTGGAGCAGCCCCGGGATGAGCGCGGCCGGGATTCGGTAGCACTTCATCTATGGTGCCTGGCGCATGACCCGTAGTCTGCCCCCTCCCGCTCGGGGTGCGGAGCCCCCATCTCCCCAAGCGCCATCTCCCCAGCATCGTGAGTGAGGTTTCCCCGGCCCATGGCAATCTCCTCCTTCTCTGCTCTCCTCAAACGGGAGATCCCTGCCATTTCAATTCCCAAGCTGAGAAAGGCCAATATGGAGCTTTGTGCTGGGAGCCGCCTGCCCCCGAGGGATAGTCACATTGACAGCCGTGTTGTCCCTGCATGTCCCCAGCCGACCAGCCTTCTGTACTTCACTCTCATGTCATGGACTCCTTGCACAAGTTGCCAGAGGCTTCACGGCTTCAGTGGAGATGGGCCTGCTCTCCTCCCAGCTCCCAGCTCCCGGCTCCCGGCTCCCGGCTCCCGGTGGGGGAGGCGACAAGCTGGCTGAGGAAGGGACGCAGCGGGGAGGCCAGGCTCACTCACCAGCTCGGGGATGGACTCCCAAACCCCAGCCCTGCGGCCCCAGTGCCTCAGGCTCCTATCGTGGCCAAGCTGCCAATTACCACGTGCCATGGACCTCTGCACCTGCTGGCCCACACGTCCACCCCACAAGGCCCGTGGAGGTGTCCTCGCAGCCTGTGCAGCAGCAGCTGGATCTAACTGGACCTGCCTTTTCTGGTTTCATTCTTATGGCACATGTGTTAGTCCCATCTTCCCAATTAGATGTTCCCTGGAGGGAGACAGACATGATGGGGGATGGTTGTGCCTCTTTCGTACCCACTTCGAGGCTCTGTCGAGCTCTCTCTAACCTCCAAGGAGGTGGCCAGGACAGAGTGGGGCAGCCTGGGTGGCGCCCAGCCTAGAGCCCCGCCGCGGACTGCAGTCAGGTCCCGGAGGCGCTCCCACGGACCTGCACCCCAAGGGGCTGACGTGAAGGCACAGGCTGCGGGCTCCGGATTGGCGGCCGGCCCTGCTCAGCTCTTTGCAGCTTCCTGATCGGAACGAATGCAAGACCGTCCTGACCTGCGACCTCCCACAAGTCACTTCCCATCTGAGGGCCTCAGTTTCCTCCTCTGTGAAATCATGAAGTGAGACGCCTTTGCAGCTCTACGAGTTTACCTCGAGGAGAGGGTGGTTTCTTTCATCACTGCTTCCTCTTCTATTTCAGAGAATTGGGGGTGGGGTGGGGGTTGGGGCCCTTGGAGGACAGCTGACTTGTCTGAATCGCAGGGGTGAGAACTGGCCTGAGACGGGATCAGGAAGGCACGTCTGTGGCGTGACTTGTCCCAGTACTGGCTGCTTGCTTTCTCCAATCGTCCCAGGCTCAAGGAGGTCTACACCTTCCTAACTCACACCACTCAAGAAAACAAAACAAAAACTACCCCGGAAGCCAGTGTCCGTGAGCCTTTGCCACATTTCCTCTTTCTTAGCTCTTAGCAAATCTCTCAGCAGCCGTTCTTTTGCCCCTTGGGCAGAAAGCACCCCCAGGCTTATGCCAGGGGCAAGAGCCTCAGGCTCTGCTGCAAGTGAAGGACCATCCGCAGACACCTTCCAGGATAGCCTGCTGGCCTCAAGTGGCACGGGCGCCACACACCTGATGCCTCGCTCGTGCCCCTCCTACCCAGGAACTTCTGAAGGAAAGGGGCGGACAGCCTCTGCCTGGGCTGGGTACCAAACGCCCTGCTCAACGCCCAGACCACATGCAAGGCTCACTGGTCCCTTCGCAATGGCCTCAAGCAGATGGGAAGGAGGAAGCCCCATGGGTCCTCACCGCAGGGCCCTCCCCAGGTGCAGAAGGGCCTGTCTTCTGGAATGGCTGTCCAGCCACACCCTGGATAGGGAAGGGGTTTATTCCTCCAGATTCTTCTCTGGCTCGGTCCAACATCCCAGAAATAATAAGGGTTGGAAACTCAAGTGTGTTCTCCAGGAGGCTATTCCCAGCAGAGCAAGGAAGGAAGGGGTTTCAGCAGGGAGCCATGTGAACGAGCATAACCGTGCAGGATTCGGGATTTGAGCTGCTCTGGGGGAGGAGTGGGAAATAGACGAGCAGGAAACAAAAAGGGGGTGGGATTTGAGAAACTGGAAAGAAGCTGAAGACAAAACCCTAGAGCAGATGGTCCATGGAGACAGTCAGTCAACAGTAACTGATTGAGTTGCCCACGGGTGAGGCTGTGAAAGTCACCTTGGGACAGGAAGCCAGTGGGCCATGGTCCATGGGAGTGCACAGACCACCTGCAGAGGGAAGGCAGAGGCGCAGGCCTGTTAAGAAGCACAGGACAGCATGGTGCGGACGGAGCCTCGGTGCTTTCCAAGCAGCCACATCAGCTCCACGTGTAGGGGTGTGATGAAGGCCGCACCAGCGGGCTCCCCAGGGGGCCAGCGTGGCCCAGAGCCTGCGCATGGTCCCTCCCTCTCACGGGCGGCCATCCCAGTCTACAAGTAGGGGTGGGTCATCCAGGGTGAGTCGGGGCAAAGAACACCAGCCATCTACAGGAGGCCAGGAGAGCCCCTTGGCCTTGGAGCGGCGGTGACCCAGGTTCCAGCCCTACAGGGTGTCAGGATCATGATAAAGTCACCAACAGACCAGCACCTCACAAGTCACAATCCCATTTAGTCCCTGAAATGATTCAGCCCCTCATCCCCAGACCCCAATGCCCTGCACCGCTGCATGCCCTCAGTCTGTGCATGCAGGCGAGTCTGTCCCCCCAAGGCTCGGATTTGTCTATAAAGTGCAGACAACAGGACTTCTTTACATGTTTGTCACAGAGATGAAATGAGTTCACACATCTGGAAGTGCTTAGCACACTGCACATACACAGCAGGCACTTAATAAACAGCTAGTGCACGTACACAGCCAGCACTCAATAAACAGCTAGTGCATGTACACAGCAGACACTCAATAAATAGCTAGTGCATGTACACAGCACGCACTCAATAACAGCTAATGCACATACACAGCAGGCACTCAATAAATGGCTAGTGCACGTACACAGCAGGCACTCAATAAACAGTAGCTAGTGCACGTACACAGCAGGCACTCAATAAACAGCTAGTGCATGTACACAGCACGCACTCAATAAATAATAGCCACTGCACGTACACAGCAAGCACTCAATAAACAGCTAGTGAATGTACACAGTAGGCACTCAATAAAGTTAGTACATGTACACAGCAGGCACTCAATAAACAGTAACTAGTGCACACACACCCGGCACTCAGTCAACAGCTAGTGCACGTACACAGCAGGCACCCAATAAACAGTAGCTAGTGAACCATCACCGTGGCCGCCATCACCATCAGTAGTCAGCTCTCCAGTGAGGCTGAGGAATAGCGGGTTGGTAGGGCTGGCTCAACATGGGTCCCTCTGCCTTTACCTTAATTTCTGACAGGCCCTTCAGCCAGAGCCACATTACGACTCTGTGTGTCCTAAGTACTTCTGTCGTCAGGGCCCTGGGCCCCTCTTCCTCCATTTAAAGGGAAAAAAGATGGGAAATGTTACTTTATGATAGCATTGATATAAAATATATATATATTAATATCACAAAAGAAAGCAACTTCTTCAACCCAAGAGTTCATTTTTCTCCCTCCTGATTTTAAAAGAAATTAAGCCATTTTTGTGGATGCATGAAGAACTGTGGGCCCCTCGGACACCAAAGACCACTGTGCCTCGGGGTAAGTCAGCAATGCTCTCAGCTCCTGAGTCCCAGGCTGACCAGGGACTGAGAGTTTTCTTATGACCCAGGACCTTCGTGCTAGAGTCAGGACAGTCCTGGGCAAACCAACGGTTTGGTACCCTAGTCCTGGGGATCCCCTCGCAGGCCTAGATGGATGCCCTCTCTCTCCTTCACAGCTCACGACTGTGGGCCCCAGGGATACTGCTTGCTCGTCTGCCCTCTAGAAAGCTGTACATGCATTCTGCTTGGGGGGTTTCCTGATGCTCCCCCCGGACCCCCATCCCCCACAGCCTGGCTGTGGACTAGACACATGGCCCTGGCGGCCTCTGCTGACTGGCTCGATCACGGAATGCAGACTCCCTGCGGACAGAGCCTGCCCTGATCACGGCGGCAGTGCCCAAAACAGTGCCTGGCAGACATGAGGGGCTCATCAACCATTTGCCTAATGAACTGAATAAAACATAAAGAAGTAATAAGACATACGCACGTGCACACGTATATACACACATATATACACATGCACATAAATACATACATATATATACATATATACACACATATACACACACATATACACACATATAGACACATGCCCATAAAAGCCCAAAATAAATACAGGGAGAGTAAGAGGTTATAGAATCGTATAAGGCTCATCCTATAGGGTTCCTGGTCCACGGCACCTATCGACTTCTGAGACAACAGCTAGAAATCAGAGGAAGACTCCTGTCCTGTTTCTGAGAGCAGGTGATGCAAACCTCTTCCTTTTCTGCTCTCCCTCCCCTGAGACTTGTGGAAGCGTCCTCCCAGCTCAGAGGTTTCAACTGTGAATCCAGGTGACACCAACATATTCTACTGTAACGGCCACAGAACTTTTCCCTTGGGGCATTTTCTCACGCGCTAAGAGTTTCTAGGGCACGTGAAGGTCTTTCTCCAGGTCAGTTCTCCTCGCGGGATCTCCATCCTAGTCCCTCTCCCCTCACCCAGCCTCACATAGGTCAGCCCCCTTTCCATCTCCCTGACCCCTTAGTTTGGCTCCAAAACCAGGGATTGTACCTTTCCCATCTCTGTGTCCCCAGAGCACCCAGAACCAGAGAGCACCATGGGGTGAGTCAGGAATGATGGTGGGCAGCGTGACAGAGTGGGTCCAAAACCCCGTGCCAGGCTCCAGTCTCTCCGAAGCCTGAACGCTGCTCTTTCAGAACCAATTTAAAGAGGATTCCACTGTAAACCACATGTCTGACAAAGGATCACTAGCCAGAATATATAAAGAACCCCAGCAATCCAACAAAAACAACAAAGAGACCCCATTTTAGAAATGGACAAAAGACTGGAACAGACATTTTTCCAAGGATAAACAGATGGCCAATAAGCACACGGAAAGAGGCTCAACATCACTCATCATTAGGGATATGCAAATCAAAACCACAATGAGAGGCCACCTCGTACTTACTGGGATGGCCGTCATCAAAAACAAAAAAAACAGCAGGCATGGGCAAGATCACGGAGACAACTGGAGCCCTGGGCATTGCTGGTGAAATGGCAAAGCCACCTCGTAAACGGACCACCAAGTCCTCGAAAGATTAAACGAGAAGAATCACCAGATTATCCAGCAAGGCTACTTCTGGGTTGATACCTACAAGAAGTAAGAACAAAGACTCAGACGGCTATTTGCATATTCCTGCTGACAGCAGCATTCTTCACAATAACCAAAAGATGGAAGCAAGCCCCGATGGATGGATAGGTGAACCAAGTGTGGTGTAGACAGGCAATGGAATATTATGCACCCCTAAAAAGAAGGAAACCGTGGCACCTGCTACAGGGAGGAACCCTGAAGACATCACACTGAGGGAAATAAGCCAGGCACCAAAGGACAGACTGTCTGATTCTAGTTACAGGAGGTCCCTCGAGTCGTCAAATTCCCAGGGGCAGAAAGTAGACTGGGGCTGGCTGTGGGGAGAGAGGGTGGGGAGGTGCTGGTAATGGGGACAGAGCTTTGGCGGAGAAGATGGAAAATTTCTGGAGATGGTGGTATTAGCTGCACAGCACAGGCAATGTGCTTAGGCCACGGATCTCTATACTTAAAAAGGGTTAAAACAGTAAATGTTGTGTAAGGTATATTTTATCAGAATTAAAGAAAAAGAGCATTCCAAGGGCTGGGCTACAGGAGGCCTCGTAGCCAGCTGGTTTCATCTGGTTCCCGTATAGCTGGGGGTGTCCCGTAATTTCCGTCTTCCAGGCAAATAAGCAGCCCAGCCTACTTGAGAGCAAGGTGGGCCCTCATCCTCCAGGGGTCGGCTCTTTTCCTGGGCCCCGGCCACTGTCCTGCACGCACGAAGAAGTCACTGGATCCTCAGGCTGACCCGAACAGCCCAGCCCAACTCAGAGGAGCTCTACAGCAAGGGGAGGGTCTCAGAGCTTCACAGGGGCCTCTCCAGAGAGGGGCTCAGGCACACGGAAGCCTGGGCTCAGAGATCTAGAAGGGGCCTGGAGATGAAGTGGCCCAGGCAGCCGCATTCTGGAGCAACCAGAGTTGTCAGATGACTCAATGCCCGGGGACTCCCCAGCCTGCCTCAGGCACTCTCCCTCCAACCTAGCATGGCCAGCCAAGGTCAAGGAGCCACGTCTGGCTTTCCAGCTTCTTCCCCCCACCCCCACCCCCACCCCCGTCAGGAAACGGATGCCCCCCCAAAAGGAAGATTTGGGGAAACACTTCTTTCTTTCCGTGTCTTCTTTCTTCTGCAGGCCGCAGAGCCACGGCACTCTCTTGAAGTCACCCAGCTGGGAGCTGGGAACAGGCTGGCCTTCAGGGCACCCATCCCCACCCCCAAACCGCGTCCTGCCTCTCACACACAGGACCTCCCTGCAAAAGAACACTCTGAAGAAGGCTTCCTCAGCTTTGTGAACAATCCCATGTGCTCTGAGAGCACAGAGTCAAAGCCAGCAGCGTCCCAAGGCCGTGAGAGGGGGCGGCTTTAGAAGCCCAGCTCGCGTGCTCTAACTCCAGGGCCTCTCCTGGGCTGCTGGGGATGTGGGCGCCCGGGCTGCAGGAGCCCCTTCTCCTACCATGTGCAGCTTCAGCTGGGCTGGAGCTCCCTACAGAGCACTCCAGAGGACTCATCTGACTCAGCAGTGGAGAGGGACCCTGGGAGCTGGTACCCAGGGCCCAGCCCGGCCGTGCTGCCTACCCTCACAGGGACTTGTGCCAGCAGCCAGGACACCGGCCTGCATTGCCCTGTAGAAAGGAGGGCAGTCACCTTGGCTCCCTCTCCCTGGAAACCCCACCTGTGCCCTGGGCTTTGGAAGCCCAGGGTAGGGGGAGGGATGCTGGGGCTTCTACAGCAGCCCACACATGTCCTCTTGTCACAGTGCTGCCTACCCTGTGAACCCCACCCCACGCCACTGCCTGGGGACCAACAGGGGATGTTGAAACGTGTCTCAGTGGGTTGTTGGTAACTCTGAGTCTTCTCCAATGTGTGTCCTCTGGCTGTGTCACAAAGACTCAGGGGCAGGGACATTTGGTTTCCTCCCGCTCCCAAACGGCCTGGCAAAGGGCGCCATAATCAGAGCCTCCCGGATGGATGCTGCGGACGCGGGGCTGCGTTGGTGGGCACCTCCGAGCCTCATGGCCGGAGTTTCAGCTAGGAAAATTCTGGAAAGAGCTTTCAGAAAAGCAGTACGGCTTAGGGGCTAGGAGTTTTGGCATCAGAGTTGGGCCCAAATCCTGAATCCTCAGTTTCCCCACTATTCGATGGAAAGCACTTAGGACAGTGCCTGCCACACGTCAAGGCCCGATAATTCACTGCCACTATTATACATTCTGACCATTTCCCAGCAGACCCCAGCTTTATGCTTCCACACGCCCTAATCATGAACCCCACTTCCCCACATCAAAATTCGTCACCCATCTGCATTTCTCGAAATGGCCTTTATTATCCCAGAAGGAGAGAGTGAGTCCTGGAGCAGTGAGCATTCTTCTCGAGGTACATATGGTGAAGGTTCATGGTCTGGGTTCCCAGGCCCCATAATGGGCTCACTTAAGGGCCTAGGTCCCTTGAGCAGCATGCCCCCTTCCCACTCCACCTGGGCCCACAGAGGATGCTCAGACTACTGGGACTGTCCAACCGGGGCCCTGCTCAGAATTTAACTGGGAAATGAAGACAAACAAGAAGTGTGTTTGTTCCTCCCCCTGAACCTGTCCCTCTCCATGGCGGAAAGGCAGCCGGAGAAACCCGTCGTAGGAGGCTCTCCCACCTCCTCACATGAGCCCCTGGGCATGAGCTTCCCTCCCTGCTGCCGCCAGGCCCTGCTTGAGGAAGGACCAGGCCAAATCCTGCCAGCAGGTGCCAGGGCTCCGTTGCTTAGTGACCCAGTCCTGCCTGCTCTCATCCTCCAGGGCAAACAGCTGAGCAATCACAGATGGGACAGAGAGAGCTGCTCTATGTTTGGAAAGTTGTCCTTGCATATTCTGCTCACTCAGTGAGATTTTTCTTTTCAGAGTTACTGGAAAAATCCATTGATTCCATGTCCGGAATCTCAGCCAGCTTCCCTTTAGAACAGTCCGGAGATCAGCTTTCGCACACCGTGTGCTATGAGGAGCTTGTGCCTGTGCCCCCCGGGGAGCCCCTGCGGCTTCTCAGGGCGCTCTGTTTGGAGGGAAGCTCCAAGCCCGCTCTTCCTTTATCAAACCTGCCTCATGTCCCTGCCCCATGCCAAGGACACAATGATGACCAAGATGTGGCCCCTCGTCCGGAACATTTCAGCCCATCAGCATGAGGGATGGGAAAGATATGCTGGCGTTTGGGGCGCACAGAGAAGTGAGCGCATGTGGACATGATCTCCAGACACCCCAGATCCACCAGCTGCCACTCTCGCCTCAGGAACCCACATTTTCCCCGCCGTGTGTGAATGTGGTGATCGGCCACGCCTACCGCCTCTCCGCACGTTCCTGTCTACCGAGGACCTGCCTCTCATGCCCCAAGGCAAGGCCAGTGCCCTGCACACCTGGGTCGTGCCCGCCATCCCCATCACAGCCCCGGGGGACCACCCAATGCCACTCTTCACACCATCGACAGCCAGGCGATGAGAAGTACGAGGAGGGGCTCCCCAGCTGGAAGCTGATGCAATGGTGAGGCTGGGGGCCCAGATTTCCCCAGACCAGAGCAGGAAAAGGGACCTGGATTTCAGCACCAAGGAGCAGGCTGAATGAGAACCCCCGCTGCCTAGAGCCAGTGACCAGAGCTTGAGGCAGGAGGCTGGAGCTCCTGTGGAGATTTTCAAACTTGACTCTCACCCAAGGTGCCATGGGTGCAGTGGAAAGAACATGTGTTTTGGAGTTGGACAAATGTGGGGCGGGGGCCTCGCCCTTGGCTAACCCTCTTTCACATACGACCTCATTGAGTGTGCCCATCTTTCGGCTTAATAGCAAGGGCGATTCTGCCTGTGTGGTCTGTCAGAGGCTCTCAGTAGCCTCCTGACTTTCGAGGTACCCCCCGGAGCACGGATCCAACCAGGTGGGGATCCAACACACCACAGCCCCCCAGACAAGGAAGGACTGGAAACCAGGTGGGAGGAAGATGGAGAGAATGAATGCAGCCTCCCCTCACCTGCCGAGGATGGATCCCTCGTGCACCCACTTGGGAACAGGGAAATGGCTGCAGTGACTGCTGAGAGTCCCCTCCAGCTCCAGGAGTCTACGCCTCTCCCAGGTTGAGTTAACTTCCTGCGCCCCTCCAGGGTCGGCTGCAGCCCCGTCACTCTCAGTCTGCTACCTGCTAGCCCCCAGCACCCGCACAGGCTATTCAGGCCCAAACCCCAGCCCCTCCAGCTCCCTAACTCGGGAGCTGCCGCCACATCCTGATGAAAGCCACGTGGCTGCTGGGCAGAGACCGCATCTTCCACAGGGATGTCCCTCCGCCCAGCCACCCGCATCCAAATCCTCCACGAATGGGAAGGGGAGCGACGAGGGTCTGTGGCCCAACACGGCTGGGGCCTCAGGTCTGTAAGCACTGAGATGTAGTATTATCTGTCTGTCCTCCCCACCCCCCAGGTCCTCAGTGCTATAAGAAAGCTAAAAACACAATGGCTTGCTTGAGGCCAATGGCTTGCTTGTACTGCAGGGTTGGGGATGCTGTATAAGGAATAGGGTCCAAGGGTGGGCTTTGCTCTGGAAGCAGAGGGAAGGCTCTAGGGGCTTTGTGATACTGGAATGATAGGCCCCTGGCACTCATAAGCAGGATGTGCAAGAGGGGAAGAAACAGGACGGAAGCCAGTTGGGTGACTTCCTGGAATGTACAGGTGAGAGGTGATGAACACCCAACAGAGGGCAGGGCGGGGGCTGAGGGGAGCAGAAATGAGAGCCTGACATTCGCAGCACAGGAGACAGAACCCACAGTGACAGGCTGGGTGAAGGGAGGAGGGGAGACCCATGAGGCTTCAAGGTCGGGGGACTAGGAGGGCCAGAAACACAGCAAGAAATCACTTGCAGGCAGAAACTCTGAGTTGGTTCTGGACGTACTAAATTTTAGCCATCTGAGGGGCATGCGAGACCTCCAATAGGCTACAGAGAATTTCATTCTAGAGCCAGGAAGTGAGGTAGGATGGGGGCCGTAAGCTAAGCAGGGTGGGGGTGGGAAAAGAGAAGAGAGGTGGCATCAGGACAGCACCGTGCATAGAAGCCACAGGCCCTGTGATTCAAGGTTTTCTGCCACTACAGCTCCCTTCTTCCTCCTGGCCCTAGAAATTTAGTGCTCCTGATTCCTGGCAAATTTAGCTCATCCTCTTGTCCCCAGGGAATATGCTAGGTCAGGCCAGTGTCCCCATGTTCTTTTATGAGTAGATTGAGCCATCGAGAAGAGGAAACTGAGGCTCTGGAGGAGGACGGATCTGGGTCCTCCATACAGAAGGATCCCAAAGCCAGATGCACAGATGTGGGTTACCTGGAGAGTTGGAGTGGAAGGAAGAAGGGAACCCAGGCTCCTGGGCACCCAGGCTGAGCCAGTGGGGCCACCCTTTCCAGCTCATGGGCTGGGAGCTGGATCCAGAGTCCAACCTGGTATTGTGAACTAAGAGCTGGAATCCAGGCTTTGCTTCTAGTGTGGGATCTTTCTTCCTTTCTCCTTAAACTGCTTGGGGGGATGGATGTTGCATGTGCCCCAAACTGTAACTGGAATTGCTTTATAGGGAAAAGCCAGCTAAGTCAGGATAAATGGTCAAGCCTGGTGGAACAGGGAGGGGTGGGTTGGAGGGTAGGCTTCTGGAACACAGCGGTGTTTGAGTTAAATCCCAAATAGTCCTAGAGGAGGGGACGTGTGCCAGCTAGGCAGGTCCTTCTCCTGACCCCTCCCTGCGGAAATCCTTACAGCTTAGAACCCAGTAGACTGTATCTAAACTCCCCACCGGCTCCGTAAAAAGGTGGTGAGAAGGGATCTGCTCCCACAGAGGAGGGATCCTCAGGGAAGAAAATCAAGACAGGCTCCTCTCACAAGTGTTCTTGCTGAAAGGACGATGGCGACCCCAGTCTGGAGAGATGACGCGGCTGGACCACGGCCCCTCAGTTAACAGCTGCCGCTGCCGTGACCAGCCAGGTCTCGGCTCGAGGATCTGGTGCTTCCACACCACGGGCTGCTCACCGTGGCAAAGGGCCACCACTCCGACAGCCTCACTCAGTGGGCCATGGTGAGGGTAACAGGGACCCAGGGGCCCTGAGGCCTTAGTTCTGTCTCTACTTAGCTGTGTGAGCACGGACAAATCTCTGTAGCTTCTGGCTTCAACTTCCAGCCTAGGAACCCATCTGGAATCTGTGACAAATGCCATCTCGTATTTTAATGGAAATTATTAAGTATTTCTAAACAGGGGGTTCCCTGACTTCAGCCCAAATTAAATATTTGAGGGTCCAACCTCCAAAGGTGCAGGACCCAGTAAGTCTGAGACAGGGTCCCTGAGTCTCCATTTTCAAACAGCGATCCCGAGGGTGCGTCTGAAGGACGAGGCTGGACCACCCACCGCATCGCTGGAGGCTTCGGATGCTACGGAGGCACCGAGAAGTGCCGAGTGAGGCGAGCGTCTGTGCTCAAGGTGCTGCCAGTGTGGCTGGGAAAGACAGGACCTCATCCCGGGAGCCCCAGATGCTCGGTGACCCACGGAGGAGAGTTTCGGCCCATTTCCGAGAAAGTATGAGCAGAGCTTCCAAAAGTGGGCCTCAGGCAAAGAAGCGGGCAGGAAGGCTTGGTGACAGCGCCAGAGAAATGCCCTCACCACGACCTGCTTCCTCGGCCACCTGGGCTCACAGCTGCACTGCATCTCCCAACCTCCCTTGTGGTTAGGTGTGACCACGTGACCCAGTTCTGGCCAATGGCGTGTGGCTATAGAAGACTCCATTTCAGGCCTGGCCCACGAAAACCTCCCATGTGTTAACCGGAGCCCCCACCTGCCAATGTAACTTGACTTAAAGGGGGAAATAACTTGCTCTTATGTTCCAGGACTGAAAAAAAGAGGGGGTTATTTGTCATAACCTCTCATCCATCCTGATGATACAAGATGCGAGAGAGAAGACAGAGCCACTACAGCCAACCTGCACTCACAAGTCCGCTTTTGAACCCAGTGCTTGGTGCTGCGTCGCCCCCGAAGGGGATGCGAGTTGTGTCTTCCCGGGTTTACCGTCTGCACTAGAGAAAAGCCAACCCCAGGGAGGGCCAGAGACGGCGGTGGGCGGTGAACGCCAATGGAGGGGGAGACAGCCTGCAGCCTAAAAGGAAGGCCATCCTGGGGCTGGGCCGGCATGAAGCATCTTTGGATATTCATCTTGTTCTGTGCAGGCTCCTGAGATAACACCTAAAAATGTGAGCTATCCCAACACTTCCAAAGATTCTTAAGTTATTTCTACTGCTCAAATTTGGAACTCATGTCTTTTAAGTATGCTTTTCTCTCAGGCCTAGAAGGGCAGGGGCAGGAGCTGTGCCTGAGGCCTGGGTGTGCCTGCTTTGGGGGAGAGATGGTATTTCCCTGAGCCGTCCCAGGGCCATCAGGGTTGGCTGACATCCCCGTTGTGCCACAGAGGCCCTGCCAGGGAGGGGCTGATGGCCAGACACGTGCAGGAACAGAACCAGAGGTGGCTTCTACTCTGACCCCTGAAACCCCCTTCCTCTTTGCATCTGTCTCGAGTTTTTCAAGAATCAATGGTGTCAACACAGAGAAAACCTGGGGGCGGGAGTGCCGGGGAGATGGGAGCGTGTTCCACGTGCGCTGAAGGATGTTTAACCAGAGAGAGAGTCAACCTTCTGTCCTCCATATCCACAAAGAAAACACCCATGAGGAGGAATATCCAGCAAGTGGGATTTAGGGCTAGACACCCAAAAGAACTTTTCAAATGACTAAAGTTGTAAGATTTTGGAACTGATGACAGGGAACCCCCTGCTAGTTAAATGGAGAGTCAGTGTGTCCTTGACTAGCGTGCCTTATGGAACGGAGCCTGAAGTTGTCTGGGTCTTTCCATTCTGTAGAAGGCTCTGGGAGGACAAGGACCATGGCTGGTCTGGGGTCACCCACTGGGTGAAGAGGACCAAGAAGAGCATGTGACAAGAAGCCCCAGAAGGGGGTGAGTCCTGGCTCCGCCTGACGCACATGTGGCCTGGTGCAGCCTTCCCACCTCTCTGGGCCTCAGTTTCTCCATCTGCAGAGGAGGGCACTAGACCAAACGGATCCTTTTCAGCTCTGACATTCTACAAGAAGCAGGCGTCCTGTGTTCTCAGGGGACCCACCCTGAAGCTCTGGGTGGCTCCGGAGTCCTGGGCTCCTGGAGACGAGAGGAGAGCTCAGAGGCCAAAACCCAAGCTGCCACCGCCTGAGGGCATTGGGAAGACCGATGGGGCCAAAGTTGGCCTCACTTCCAGGGTCAGACCCCAGACAGGAATAAAGAAGCAGATGGTGGGGATGGCCAGAGGGCGTGGCCTCACTGTCGCCAGCCCTGCAAAAGTCCACATGCTGCCTTTAGTCGGACTAACCCAGAAAAATCTCTGGGTCAGGAGGCAAGCGGTGTGGAGTCTAACCCTGGCTCCATCCTAAACTTGCTGCGTGACCTGGGACAGACCCCCACCTGGGCTGCAGGCTGCCCCAGCCTGCTGGGTTGCAGCCCCAAGACACCACCAGCCATGCAGGTCCGTTGTCCCCCAAGCCCCCAGGAGCCCCGTTTGGACACAGGAACCCCACGGCAACGTGATCTAAGTGCCCTCACGCGAAGGGGAAGTACCTGCCATTGCTGCCTCAGCCCCCTGAAGCCGCCTGCTGTCCCTGTCACCTCAGACAAGCCACAGGACCCCACACATCTGTCACTTTCTGTAAGGGCCCAGGGCACAGTCCCCCTTCTCCGCTGCCATCTCCTCACCTTCTGGCACCTCCTTTCTCACCCCCCAACCTCCCACCGAAGGGGCTGGAGAGGGGAACTCCTTGGAGGCGGGGCCAGTGACAGCTCCCAGGTGGCAGCACCAGGAAAATCAGCTTGGGCCCCACCAGGCCTCAGGTCGTTCTGACAAGGCTATTTATAGCCACCGTCTTGACGGGCGTTGCTGGGATGGGGGCCCTAGTCTCTCCGCGACCAGGAAACACACAGACGCCTTTCCTTGGAGACAGGAAAGAGGAATTAATTCCCTTAGGAGCTCGGACATGACCTGTCTTCGGGGAGGAAGGAAGCATCCTTCTTAGGGATCAGAAAGGGATCGTGATAGCACAGGAGGTTTCTCCGAAACCCCCCTCCAGTAGCGGCTGCAGGGGAGAAGACGGAACTGAAAACGTGATTAAAGGCAGAACGACCCTTCAAAGGATGAAAGACAGAAACATTTGGATGAAGCTTCCCCAGCTCCCGAGTCAGGCACACACCCCTTCACCCCCCAGGCCTCACTCCCCGGATTGGTTGGCGTTGAAAAGCAAGCCTGGGCTGAGAAGCACTGCTGTCCGGCCCGGATCTCCTCAGCCAGGGGCTCGACAAAGGCCAAGCTCAGAGGGGCTATGCCCACCATCCTTTCCCTTCAGGAGCACTCAGCCTCATCACCCCGTGCAGGGTCCAACAGATAAGTTTCTTAGAAGGGATTCCTGCCCGTTGAGGGCTTCTGTGCTGGGGCAAATGAGGTAGGCAGAGACCTCACCTCAGGGCATGGATTCAAGATTTAGACAGAGTAAAGAAAGAGCTGACGTGGGCACCAAACCAAAGGAGTATTTTCAGGAGCAACGCTTTGGGAGGCGAGGAGGAGGACAGAAGGCTGTCTGGGCCGAGGAACAAGTCACCCACCATCCCCAACCCCACCCCAGCATGTTTTCTTACAAGATATTTCTATCTCTCCCAAGAAGTACCAGACACAGCTACCGTTTTCCTTTGCCAAGGAAAAGAAACCCCAGCTTTGCAGGGCCCTTTCGTGCACCCCATCCTGCCAAAAGCCCACCTTCTGGGACCGAGGGCTCGCAGCCTGGCTGGCAGTGAGCACCGCAGCTAAACTCCCTTTTCAAAACAGGAACCATTTCCTCCCCAGGCAGCAGCAAAACTCTCTAGAGCCATGGTCTGACCTTAGCTGCATATCAGAAGGACCGGGGAGCTTTTCAAAATCCTGATGCTCAGGCCGTACCCTAAGCCAAAGTAAGTCAGACTCTCTACTTGTGGAAGGTACCCACATTTTCTAAAGCTCCCCGGCTAATTCCAGGGTGCAGCTAAGGCTGATAACCACTGGTCTAAAGACCCCAGACAGCCGGAGTGCCTGTGGGGTGAGGGGTGAGGGGCTGTCCACACCATGAGGCAAGAACCCCAACAGAGAGCAGGGCACCACCCCTTGGCAGCCATGCCCTACTCCTGCCCCCCAGCCCCCCCCAGAACCAGCCCTGCTCCCCAGCCTCATCACAGGGTACCCCAGATAGCAGGGGCTGGTTCCAGGGGTCCGTTTTAGTTGATTCCTTCAAACACCAATATCAAAACTTTCCTCTGGTTCTTGGGCATCCTCTCACAACCGAAAGGTCCAGTACATTGGTGTAATGTCAGAACCCGGGAAGTGCAGGGCCTACGGGCAATGATTTAGTCAGGAAGGAGGCCCCAGAGTCAGGCCTGGGGAAGTTTCTGGTGAATCTACCCATGTAGGACCGCTAAATTGATGAGTGTGCACACACCTGTGAAACTTAGCAGCTCACTTCTGTCTGTGAGCAGTCCCTGTTAGGCAATCTCTCCCCTTGGCTTGGAACCCTCTCATCTAAATAGGACAACAAACAAACAAACAGAGCTCTTCCACAGCTCCCACCAAGGATGTGGCAGATCCGTGATCGGTAGCTGCCGGGAGGGTGTGGCCAGGGACTCAGGCATGCGGGGTGCCCAGAGTTGCTACAGGAAGCACATACGACCCCCTTCAGGTGACCCCAACAAAGTCAGTAAGTTAAAATGGTAGCAGGACAGAGACTTAGAGAAGGTTTAGTTTGCTTCTAAAAACTCCCTACACTTCTGCAAAGTCGCTACAACTGTGTTTTAAGATGGTTTCTGGCCACTCACAATACGGAAGTTTCGACGTATGAGTGTTTACCCTACTGGGTGCCATCCATTTTCCACCCAGAGCTTCAAAGCTCAGGTTTGGGTTGGCGGGTGGGGGGGGGGGGGGGTTTGACACAGAGCAGTTGGCCTGTCACCTTCCCAGGCACAGGTGATCATGTCACCAGACTGAGCCAAGCACTGTCGCCAAGTCATAGCCATTTTGAAAAGGTCCAGGGCCAGGAAATACTGAAAAGGGCATTAAAAAGAGAAGAGGGTTTGCTGGTGGTCCCAGTAGGGCTCCAGATCCAACCTTTGGTCCACTTAGCCCACAAGTTCAAGAGGGTCCCAGGGCAACTGGCCACCCATTCTGATAACACATGGCCTTGCCTGTTGGCCAGGATGGAGGTTTCCCTCCTGGACCACGGAAGTGATTCTCTCTGGCCCCTACCCCCTAAGCCCGCAGTGAAAGGCTTTTGCATTGGATCATGATGTTTACCTTGGAAGGATGTTTGCTCTGCACATTTCTGAAGAAGGTGGTCTTGGCAGTGAAGAAGCAATCCTCCAGTTCCTCCTCCAGGCTGCAGTACCCACTACTCATGCTGCTGTCCACCGTCATCTAGCCCGGGGCCCCGCGAGGCACAGGGCGCGTGTCACCGGCCGGGCTCCTGCGGCGGCCGAGGGAGTAGGGGATCCCCGCCCCAAGATCCACCGGCGTGAGCTCCCAGCCCCGCAGCGGGCTGGGGGGGGGGGGGCGCTGTCACCCGGCCAGGCGCAGCCGGCACCCGCCGCCTGGGCTCTCAGGCTGGGCCCCGAGCGGCTCGGGTGGGGGGGTAACCTGCGCCCTTCTCCGCGTGCCGCCCGGGCTGCAAGCTCCCGGGTGGGACGTGGGCGCCCGCCTCGCGCGCGGCGCTCCCCGGCTTACTCGGCATCTGCGGTTTCGTCCCCTCCGCCCGGCGCGCAGAACGCCATCTCGACACCTCCCCCGCCTGCCCGCGCCTTTCCTGCCCCTCGCCCTGCGCGCAGAGGAGTCGGAAGCCACTTCCTCTCGCAAGGTTCCCCAAAGCCCGGCTGGGCTGTCGCGGCGCCCCTCCCCCCGCCCACCCCTGGCCTGCGCCTCCCCGCCTCCCTGGGTGGCCCTGGATCCCAGGGACAGGTGGGCCTGGGGCACCAGAGGTCAGGTTAGGGATGCCGGGAAGGAACAGACCGGGACGCGCGCGAGGGAGAAAATTCCCTATGGCCTTTCTTCATGCCTCTGGAAACAGCTCCTTCTCGTCACCCATGATGGCTCATGTTCGAGGAGTAGAAAGGGCTCTAAGGTCCTCGGCGTCTCTCCTCCCTTCCTCCCATCCTCCTCCTCATCCACTCTCACATCCCCCATTCACAAAAAGCCCGGTCAATCAGAGTGGTTGGAGAAGTAACCGGAGAAGAAGAAAATCAATATCTGGTCTGCCTGGAGAAGCAGCAATATTTTAACTTGGAAATGCGAGAAGAAACTGCAGGGCCCCACAAACATATGCAAATCATATGCAAAGTTATGGCAACCTGGAGCGCAAGCCTCCCCTTCCTCCCACAGGCAGAACTTGGCCCTAGGGAAGACTCAGGATACCAAAGGAGCCTGCACACACCAAATAACCCAGGTTATCTGTACATTTTCCTGACAGTCTGGCCAGGAGGGGGTCTTTGCCAGTTCCTGTCATTCCTATCAAAGACGGCTCATTACATGTCCCCATCAGACTGGATGAAGGAACACCTTCCTCGACCAGGGTTTAGCCCTCCAAGCAATTAGGGTGATATTCCCATAACCTTTCGGCCCAGGTCTGCACAGCAATAGCAGCTAGAGGTACCCTTGCTTGCATAACTCCTGTGCCTGGTCATTTAACTTGCCCAGCGCCTTGAGGTAGAGAATATTATTCCCATTTTATGGGTGGGGAAACTGAGGCTCAGGGTCCTACAAGGAAGATATGTGTCCTGGGACTCAGACCCAGGCCTGTGCAACTCCAGGGCCCATGCTTTTAGCCTCTTGGAACTACAGTCTCTCCACAGAAATGGGACTGTTCTGGTGTGCACTCTGCCATCTTTCAGTAGAGGGGGGCCTGGAGTCCCATGACCAGTAAGGCAAGGTCAGGGGCACCGTTCTCAGAGGATGATGCCCTGTGGACACTGGTGTGTCCCAGAGAGTGGCTAAGAGGGGTTATCAGGACTCTCTCCGGGTTTGCGTGGCTCTTCCTTGCAGGTCTGGAATACTCCAGTCCGAGGGAAGCACAAGCTGGCCAGAGGGCTAGACTCAGCCCCAGATACCAAGCTGCCCGCTCCATTTTAAGCTCTTGTTATTTTTATGAGGAACTCCCTCCCTCCCCCACCTTAGCCAAATCTGTCAGTGCTCAGGAGGGTTTCAAACTGCAGCCCAATTTGGCTCCATCCTCCCACACAGTCTTTCTCCCAGAAGCCTGTGAACGCCTGGCAGGTAGGAGCACAAGACAGCTGAGAGCTGCCCGCCACCCTGGGCTTAGGAGAAGGGTCCACACCAGCAGGAAGTGCAGGTAAGCAGCTGGGGGTGGGCTACAGTGAGCTACTGGGTGTTTTGGGAGGAAGAGCTCACCACTTATAGGGTTGAAGAACCTCTGGCTTGGTCTGGAACAATCTTTCCTTCAAATGAGTATTTTAGTGCTAGTTTTTTGGGGGTGAGGGAGAGATGTCCCCAGAGACAGCAGTTCAGGCAAAAGAATCTGGTATTAGCCTCACCAGTACCTCCAAATCCAATGCTGACTGATGAACGCTGCAGGGAGGGGGCCTCTGCATGAGCCTCGGGCCCTCAGTAGCCTACCTGTTTTGTCCAGCCAGCAAAGAAACCCACTTCTCTTTATCAAAGGAACCTCCTGGCTCTGTGGGAATCCAATACTTAAGAAAAAAACGGGCCCCAGATTCTTTGGGACCACACTGTGTCCTTGGAGTCACGCAGGGACCTCTGCAAAGCAATTGCAATGCCACGCATTCAAAAGGCACAATCCTAAGAGACAGCAGGTGACAACCTCTTTGAACCCCAAGCCAAAGTGCCCCAGGAGTCAGCATGCCTCTCTTCTTGTGCGCAACACACCAGCTGCGAGACCTGGTTTGGAGAAGTTCTAAGTGACACTGTGTTCTTTTAGGGTGCTGCTACATGCCATTCCAAATATTATGCATATTTGCTGCTGTCTGAATAGGGCTTCTGGAAGTCTTTTTACCATTCACTGCTTGGCCAGCTCTAGAACCTTGAAAGCAGGTTGTTATACCCATTTTACAGATAGGAAAGTGAGGGAAGTAACAGGTTCCATCACAGTTCCTGCTTCCCAAGTCTCTTCCCTCCAAGTTAGTGCTTTTCCCCCACCCCGCTCCACCTGCCAATGACTCCAGGCCTGCAAGGGAGCCATGAGTAAGAAGTCAGCAACACAGAGACTGTGTTGGTGAGGACCCTGGGATTCGAAGAAATCTGCAAGGATCAAACACAATACAATAAGTTAGCCAGCCTCCAGGAGGAAAAATCTAGACTGAAGCTCCAGGGGCCTTAAGAGAGGAAGACTGGATTCCTTTCAGTGTCTAATTACCCCGTCAGCACCTCTTCCCTATGAAGAATCAGCACTGAGAACCTGGGAGAGGGGGAGAAGGGGCAGGGGAACGCAGGAGCCACTGGCGGGGAACACACAAAAAACAGGGACTGGCTGTTCTTGTCCCTGAGCCGGGGAAGAGGCGTCGGGACCTCCGGCTGCAGCCTAAGCCTCGTGAGCCTTAAATCCAAGGCATCGTGCTGGGGTTCCGGAAGCCCCACTGAGATGGTGAAGTGGGTGACTTTCTTGGCTCAAAGTTTCAGATGATGAAAGACACTATTTTAAGCTTTCTTCCTTTCTCAGATGTGATCCTGACATGTGCCCAGAACCCCTCATTTGATCCACCGCGTGGTTCCACGTGCTCCAGAAAAGCAGTATCACAAGACCGGGAGCCAGGAGCTGCTACTCTATCCCAGCTCCAACTCCGGCTTGATTCGGCGTCTGGAGCTGCTCAGCACCCAAGGATTCCCCCGCTGTCCGGCTGCAGGGTGTCGGGGTGGAGGTCAGATGGGGGGGGGGCTTGTGACCTACCAACATATTCAGAGGCTGAAAACCGGGGTGACGTGCCCCTCAACCCCTGAAACAGAGTTTGAAATTATTCTTAGCCGGTACGTGCAGGCCTCGTACGACTAGCATCGTGTATCCTTTCATTTAATCCCTACAACCAACTGATGAGGAAGCTACAGTTCTTCTCTCTCTCTTACAGAAAGGAGAAGGAGGTTTGGGCAGGTTAAGCAATCTGCACATAGTCGTACATGCTGGTTCATGGTGGAGCCAAATGAACCCAGCAGGTCTGACCCCAGAACCCAGTTCTGGAACACTCCATAATAGTACGTGATTGCTCCCATAGTACCATCCTGCCTGAAATCACAGGCCATCACAAACCAAGCAGGATCTGCTTTCCCAGTCTGCCTATGTCCTGTCTTCCCATCAGCTTATTGGGATTTTCCAGGGTCCAGCCACTGACTGTCTTCTGGTCTTGGCACCCCACACCCCCAGCCCAGGAGCTTAGTCTGATGTCTGCCAGTGGTGTCCATCCTACCTCACAGACTCGTGCCTCAGAACCCTCTCCCTCCAGGTAGCCCCAGGTGGAACTACATCTAGCTCCAGCCACAGCTCACCGAGTACCCGAGTACCCGGGGCTCCCCTCTGAAGCCTTGCGGGCAACAAGCCCGAAACGGAGCTCGTTATTCCCTGCTTCCCCTCCCCCTGCTCCTTCACCATGAATAGGTCCTCGCAACGAATGCCATGAATGCAGATTATTGCAAAGCTTTCTAGTAGTTTCCTTTGTTTCCATCTCAGCCTTCTCCAAACTCCCCGTCCCCTTGTTGCCAAAGTCACCCTTCTGTACGAAGATCTGATCAGGGCTATTCTATTATAAAACCTTCTATTCAAATTTCAACTAATATTTACTGAGTATTACTGCACTATATTCCTTACTCTTGCCCAGCTCTAGTTGCTTATTCTTTCGTCCTTTCATTTAAGAAATATTTACCAGGCACCTTCTACATGACAAGTACTAAACTAGGAGTTTGGATTGAGGCCTGGATAAGACATGGTTTCTGTCTCTCACCACACAGTCTAATAGAACAGCAGGAAATAAGAAGTTATATTAGAATTGCCAAGTTCTTATACATTTTCTGATCTCACCAGATCGGCACAGCCCTGCAAGGAGATATTTTGCAGATGAGTAAACTGAGGCTCAGAGTGGTTCATTTGCCCAAGGTCACAGAGCAAGTAAAGGGTAGGATCTGATTTCAAACCCAGAGCGCCTATATCCGACAGCTTTCCATGACAATCGTTGTCCTTCATCCAACAACTCTCCTGCAGTGCCTGCAGTGAGGTTCCAAACTCTAGAGCAGGTCTTCAAGGCCCTTCTGGACCCAGGCCCAGCCAGCAGTCCATTCACACCCACCTCCAGCCACAAGACAGCTTCTCTCCTTCAGCTGCGCGGAATTTGTTTCACGTTCCTGGCAGCTGCCCTGCCCTCTTGTGGTTTGTTTTGCTGTTTTCTCTGCCTGTCAAAACCCCCCAGGTCCTCCCCTCTTCCTGACACATGTTCACCAATCCCGACAGGACGGCCTCCACCTTCCCCATGCTTGTCAGAGGCAACCTTTCCCAGATGTCCTCTTGGTGGTGGGGGGGGGGGCGGTGGTGGTGTTGAACCTTAAGAATTCCACTCTCCATCCTGAGAGCTTCATTTTACAGCATTAAACCAGCTGTGCAGAGCGAAGAGCTCAGTTTCTCCCCAGACGACTTCCTGTCATAAAAGGTGAGCGGCTACACACCTCTTAGGGTGGGCTCACAGGAGATTCGCTTTCTCGCGTGTTCTAGCCCACACAGCACTTCTGTTGTTTGGCTGCTAGCCTAAGAGCTTTGACAGGGCCCTTCCACTTAAAAACACTGAATGCAGTGAAATTAGCCCAGACCAAGAGGCACGGGTCCTAAACAGCTCCTGCCAGGTCTGACTCAGCCACAGGGGAGTTTACCTTCTAACTGTCCCCTTCTCATCAGACTAGAGAATCACAAAAGATGTTTCTGATCCACAATCCCCCATCTCTCATCTGCCCCTCTCCAGGCAAGACCAGTTACCCAGGGCAGTGTGGTCTCCAGGGTAAGACACAAACAACTCTCTCACCATGACACATATAAAGCTGCCTCCTCAGAAACTCAGGACTGACCTGGCCCAGCCAGAGGCCATCTCAGGCAACCACTGTTTCGCAGGTAGAAGGAGGAGGTGGGGCTGTGATGAACAGCTGGGAAAGGTCTCCAAAACGTAAGGATTTCTAGAGAAATATGTTCTAGAGCTCTGCCCCTCCTCAGAGCCAGGATCTCAGGTTGGGAAGACTCTCCGCTCTGCCAGACTGGAAACAAGCTCTGTGGGTTGGCCTGAGCTGGTCAGATAGGCCTTGGGGCAGCTCCTGTGAGAGGCGGCTGTCTAGCAGAGATGAATCACTGACAGCCTGGGCCAACACTTCTGGCTTCTAGAGCTTGGAAGGAAGTCTGTGGAAGGTGGAGAGGCTGTCTCAAATGTAGCCAGAGTGGAACAGGACAGCTGGGGACTGGCCCTGCCTTTGGCACATGTGGAGGGGCTGACAACAAATGAAATACAATGGGATCATAAAATATATTCAATTAATCCAAAATAAGATGGGGCGGGGGAGGGGGGAGAAGGAACACAGAACAGAAAGGACGGACAAAAAAATAGAAAGATGATAGACTTAAAATCTAATTATATCAATAATCACATTAAATGCAAATGATCTAAATAACCCAACTAAAGGGCAGAGATTATCCAATTGGATTTTAAAATAAACAAGATCCAACTATTTGCTGTCTACAGGAAATGAGTTTTAAATATAAAGACAAACCTAGCCTAAAAGTAAAAGGATGGATTTATAAATATCATGCTCCTGGTAATCAAAAGAAAGCTGGAGTGGTCTGTATTGATATCAGACGAAGTAGATTTCAGAGCCACGAATATTACCAGGGATAAAGAAGGTTATTTCATCATGAGACGAAGTCAATTAATCAAGAGAACACAATCCTAAATGTTTATGTAAAAACATTTTTTTATGTAAAAAAATTTATCTTGATATATATAGATCTAGATATATAGATATAGCTATCTATAGATATTGATAAATCTATATACCTAACCTATATAGATATATATCTATATACATACTTATATATAATATAATATATATAATAATATATATATATTTTAGGCACAATTATATTTGGACATTTCAGTCCCTCTCCTTCAATAACTGATAAAACAAGTAGACAGGGTACAGATGTGCCTTAACAAAGTTGTTACCGGTCACAATCCAATGTGATACACCCTTGGGGAGCATTTCTGAGGTGCCCGCAGGTGTCCCTCGGTAGGGTGTGTTCAGGCGCCGCCCTGCAGGGACAAACCCGCCCCCCCCCCCCACCTCCCAGGCTCTCCCGACTTGCTTCTGGCTCCCCCGTGTGGTAGTTCTGGGTTCAGCACGGGGCCTTCCGGCCGAGGGTTGGGGCAGGAGTGACCAGGGTTCTGGAAAGGCAGAGCCTTGGGGAGAGAGACGGTGGCACGCCTGTGGGAGGGAGCACAGGGCCAGGAGCCAGGAAACTGGGCTCTCCACGCCAGCTGAGTCACCACCACGCAGCGGCTGCAGGGGCCCTGCTAAGGAGTGACAGCAGAAGGAGGTGTTGGAGGGCGGTGGCAGAAAGGCACCCCGTGCGACTGATCCACCCTGGAGCTTGGGAAGCTGCCTGGCTGTCCCTTTGGTATGTAGGTCTCTTGGTCTATAGAGGGGAGCAACAGGCAACTGTAAGTCTTGAAGCAAACAGGCTGCTGACCACAGAGTCATAGTGTCCTGGTTGTACGTCCAGGACAGTAACCCATCTTTCTGGTATTTTGGAGAGCTGGCAGAGCCAGACCATGAAGGATTTCTGCCCTAGTGCAAATTCGGGTTGATTTCAAGGGCTGTGGGAAGCACAGGTTTTCATCACGGGGAGGACAGGATCGACCCTCCAGTAGGGTCACTGGAGGCAGCAGAGACAGCCTTCCCACACTACCTCCAGATTCGCAGGCCTTGATCTGCACACGCCCTCGCACACATCTTCCCCCCGAGCCTCACGTCCCAGCACACCGCCCATTCCTCAGGGGAGAAGCCCAAGGCCCAGAGAACCAGGAGGCTGGCCCTGGGTCACATAGCAAGTATGCTGTCTACACAGTCTGGATCAGAACCTAGCTCTTCTGCCACTGAGAAGCTCGTTGCTTTCTTTAAGAAAATATTTATTGCTTAAAAAAAAACTTCTACCCTGGAAACAGATGAAAGCAACAGTTATTCAAGCAGCACTGATGCAAAGAGCAAAAGCTAAAAGGTATCTAACTCTACCCCCTTGGGACTCTTACCCACCCCCAAGGTGAAACCTCCTCAGTGGTTTGCCGAGTGGTGTCCAAGCCCTCACTCTACACTAAGACACACATGTACATATGTGTGCAAAATACAGATAGGCTTGTCCTGTGGCGGGGAGGGGGGAGCACTTGTTATCACTTTGCACTATTCCCCACAGTACGTATGGACTGAGCTCTCCTTCGGATGCGTGCCTTAGAATTGGCTTGGACAGCTGGAACTTTCTTCCCAGCTACCCGGGCTGTCTCCGCTGCTTACAGTGCCCCTTAGACAGCGGCTGGACCCAGGGCCCTAGTCATCGAAGAGCCAATGACCTAAGACACTATCCTCTGTTTGCGGCGTGTCCCACTGATGACATCCGGAAGGATTTTAGAGTCATGCCCGGCTAGACGTACATGGAGGGAATCTGAGGTCGTCCCTAGAAACACACTGTTCTTTTCATTTCAGAGAGTAAGTATTAATTGAACACATGTCAGGGGGAAAAAATCCTCCGTACATCAAACCAGTGATTTGAGGGTTTTCTAAATTTCCTTTAACACACGCTTTATTTAAGTTTAATGAAATGAATCTATTTAAAGAGAAATGTTGGGTAAATAGTAGCACAGGTGGAACGTGGCTATGGCCGGCTCCCAAGTGTGGAAAGTACCCGAGCCAGGTTTGGGAGCTCCCAAGGGTTGGGCCGGGCTGTGCGGCCAGGAGCCGGGAAGCTGGCTTCCAGGGGCCGCTCCCGCTCCTGAAGGGGCGGGGAAGGGAACCCACGCCTGGCAATGTCAACCCGCTCAATCCCTGGCTGTGACTTGAGTGGAAGGAAGAGTGTTTATGTTTTCTGCTCATCCTCTGTTCATCCGATGTACTGAGACAAGAGAGAGGTTGCCAGGAACACCCTGGCCTGCCGTGGGTTATGAGAATCAACAGTTGGGGCCAGCAACTTCCACTCCGGGGGTTGCTTCCCTGAAGGCAATGAAAGGCATGGACCAAACTGGCAAACTCACACGCCATTGTGAGGGTACTGGGGAGTCCCTGAGGGTTGGGTTTTTGGTTGTGTTTTTTTTGTTGTTTTTTTTTGTTTGTTTGTTTTTTCACCAGAGGAGCAACTTTAAGAACACATGAAGCGTAAGGTCTTTGGGACGCTGCAGCCATACTGGTAATTTGTTGTGCTGTTTGGCCAATGCCAACAATGTTCTCTAGGAATCAGGCTTAAAAAAAAAAGGAATCAGGCTTCAAATGAAGAAGGGATCTGGGGTGCACGTGAAGGAGATTTGCTAGGTGCTTAAGGAAAAATCGCATGTGTCAGACCTTAGAGACCTCCAAGGAAAGACTCTAAAAGCAACAGTTTTGTGGTGGAGAAGGCATAGGCAGGCAGCTGCCCTTCCTCTGCTGGCCCTGGGTGTCTCCCACATGGCCCTGTAGGCTTGCGAACGGGGCTCTGAGTCCATCTCTGCCTCCCCCACACACAATCCTGCCCCCCTCCCTCCCTCCGTGCCTCCCTCCGTGCCTCCCTCCAGCAGCACAGCAGAGAGAAGACAGCTGGAACCTTGGGATTACTGCTTTCCAAAGGGGGATGCCAAAAACGTATCTACAGGGTGATCTCAACCATGTTCTGAAAAATGTATGAACGTACGGGAGGAAAATGTAAAAAGGTTAACCAACAGCAGTCTCCTCCGGTTGGAGGAAAATCAGTGATTTTTCTTTTCCTTAAAGAGTGGAGAGGAGAAAGGACACGAAGCTGAGACCCCCCCAGCAGCCATACAGCCCCCAAACTAGCTGAGTTCAGACGGGGCCACAGCAAATGCCCCCCGGGAAGACGGCGCTGGCCATGAAGCTAGCTCAGCCCAGGTGACCGTGTCAAGGTGAAAGAAAGCTCCATCCTGGTATTTAACTGAAAACCAACTCAAGGCGGAAATCAGCACAAACAAGCTTTTTAGAGAAGGGGAGTGAGCCCGGAGCACGGCCCGGGTTTTATTGATAGAAGGCTCGGTCCTGCCCTCGCTGTGCTGAAGGCCTGGCCAAGGCAAACAGAACAGCCTGACCCAGCCGGGAGCAAACCCCACTCCAGGCCGTTGGCGGCTGGGGGCCGCTCGGCACCCACGGGGGACACTTGGATCCCCCCACGTGGTTCTGTATGGCTCCTTCTATAGTTCAGTGGGGGATCTACTCTAGACACAGCCTCGATTCAGCTTCCAGAGGGTTCTGAGGTGGCGTTCTCTTCCCAACAGAGGAGAAGGGGCCACTTCGCTTCCAAAGACTCAGACTTGGAAGGCCTGGTGTGCTGCCGGCATCCCAAGTGGGAGACGAGGTATAGAGCAAACACCAGAGCCTGCCCTGGGGACTTCCACCCCATCTCACCTGCCAGGCTAACCTGCTCCAGGAAAGGCTTTCTCAACCTCCACACTTGTGGACATTCAGGGTCAGGTGATGCTTTGTTGTGGGGGCCTGTCCTGTGTCATGGAGGGCGGTCAGCAGCTTCCCTAGCCTCCCCATCAGATTCCAGTAGCATCACCCCAATTGTGACAACAAAAAATGTCTCCAGAAACTGACATTTTTAGGAAACGTTGCTGCACGGTGTGCTGTGTAACCACCCTCCTCCATCTCGTAAGGCAAACCTTCAGCAAAATTCTGCAGCATTCACCAGGGTTCGGGAGGTCCAATTCGTCTCCTTTTCTTCCTCACCACTCATGGGGCAAGGCCTTCCCAAGAGGCCTGGCTACATTCAGGCTACACCATAAACAGTTACAATTCCAAAGTGTGTGGAAGAGGCAAAGAGTTTTTAAAATATTTATCTTAGAATCAATTCAATCTCACTCATAAAAACATACATCATATTTGCTTTCTAGCAATGCTTTCTTAGTGGGAGAAAAGAGGTGGGGGGTGGTGATTACTATGGTCAGCTAGTCTCGGGATTTGGGGTCGACTTGGGATTTCCCAGGGCCACTGGTATTCTCTTCAGGAAATAACCAGTCGTCCAGCACCTATATTGTCTCTCACAACACTCTGAGAATTTTCCTCATAAACATGGTGCTTATTTGATTATCTCGTTCCCCGATGCTGCTGCCAGCCCAGAGAGGCCAGGGGCCATGTCTGCTCCCTTCATCACTAAGTCCTTGGCATCTCTGGGCCTTGCATACAGTCAACCTTCAAAACATATTTGCTAAATGAATGAATGAATGATATCTGGGGACCCTCCTTACATCCTTGACTAGCAACCATGGACTCATACATTAGGGATCAGATCAAATGTCACCTCCTCTGGGAAGTCTTCCCTGATTTCTCCCAACACAACCAAATGCCTTGTGTACTCAGAACACTTGATTCATACTTTCCATTGCAACATGCATCATGGTATACACTACTTGGTTGTATTCTGCCTCCCCTGCCAGAATGTAAGCTCTCTGTGGATAAGAACTGCAATGATGTATCATTTACAATCCCCACTCTCCCCAGCACTCGGCACACAGCGGACACTCAATAAATCCTTGTTCAGTGCAAGAATCAAAAAATGTTCTCCCGACTCCATTCCAAATCCTAGACGTCAAAGTTTGGACGCATCTATTCCCTGGTTCTTTGACACACACAAGGAAAGAATATCTCCCTGGCCCTTCTGAGGTTGAATCTAGATTGGCTGACTGATTGGCCCACGGCATGATATGCTTGAAGAGCCTCAGCCCCAAAGTCCCTACTGCCCCAGGGCCACGAGGCTTCAAGGGACCTTCAGGAGCCTTCTCTCCTTTCTATCCTCACTACACCTGCCCCTCTGGCTTAAAATCCTAGGTCAAGGCAGACCCTGTGCTTGGAGAGACCTAATGAGGATTTCTGAATATCTACACACTTCTCGGGGTCACTGTTCCTGTTCCATCTTGCTGTTCCCTTGAAAAGGGGTGTGTCGGGCCAGAAGGGGACCCCAGCATCCAGCTTGCATGGAAAGCATGCTGACCAGAGCTCCTGGGCAAAGAACGTGGAGCCTAGGCTACCAGCAGAAGCCATTCCCCGCCCGGTCCTGGAGCTCTGCTCCCTACCTGGCTGAAGATCGGAGTGAGGGTGCTTTCTGGAGAGGGTCTGTCCCGGGATGGGCCATCCTGCTGACTGCAGTCCAGCTGGATCAGGTGACGGCACTCCGGGTGGCAGGTGAATTTACAATCTGGAAGGAAAGAACCACCGGGAGGTTAGGAGTCAGGTAGGATCCTGTCCACTTCCACCCAGAGAAACACCCTGGGAGACTGCGTTTAGCTCGAAGAAGGAAGAACGTGCAGGAAAGAAGTGGCAGCTGGGAGAAGAGCCCGCGGCCAGCAGGGATGCTGAGAGTTAACGCGTATTTTACACGTTGGCAAACTGTTTCCACCTCCACTATTTTGTGTGACCTTGCAGTCATGATTATTGCCACTTCACAGACGGGAAACTGGGGTCTAGGAACTTTAGGGACTTTCTCAAGGTCAGATTGTCTGACTTCAGGCTGGTGCTCTTTCTACCAATTTATATTAATCACTGGAGGGTCATGGATCCCCAGAGAAAGATTTCACTTTTCTGGGCCTCATTCTGCCAATCCGTAAAATACAGGTAATAGCTTCCCTGCCTGGTGCCCAAGGAAGTATCTGGTTCCAGGGGAGAACAGGTCTTAACAAATTAAAAGTGCCTCCAGGGACAGAGGCATTTTCATCCACAGGAAGGGCTGTTGCCTGTCTCCAACCCTGACCCAGCTTGAAACGTGGAGGTGGCTTCTCTAACCCAGCTGAAAGGGCCTACGGTGAACATTCCACATCAGGTGCCCCATGGGAGAGCCTGCGTCTCATAGACAATGTTCATTTCCATGGAGGCGGGACTTAATTTCCAGGGTTGAAAAGAGCCTTGGGAACTACTCTGGAGGTGGGGACACTGGGGCTCAGAGGGGTGAGTGAGTTTGCCCAGTGACACCCAGCTCAGCAGCGGAGCCTCTGCTGGGGCCAGCGAGGCTCGGCCAGGCGGCCCTTACTGCGGAGGGCGGCTGTGAAGCAACGGGTGGCCGCTAAAGACACCCACGCATGCCCACCAGCAGGTGAAACCTTCGGACTTGCTCCGGTTTCAGTGGGGCCCCCACAGAGAGCTGCTGAGCCTGCTGGGCTCACGTGTCCTAGAGGTGCCACAGCTCAGCCAGAAGACCCTCCAGCTTGGGTGTGAAGTCGCTCTTGGGACTGGCTTCCTGACTTTGCAGCCAGGTGTGTGGGGATGGATGGGTGTGGGCAGGGTTTGTGGCAGGGGGTATGATAGCCCGCCCTCATTTGGATAACCTGGGAACCACTTTTGGCTGATAAGAGCTCAGGTTCTGGGATGCCTGGGCGGCTCAGTTGGTTGTGTCTGCCTTCAGCTCAGGTCGTGATCCCAGGGTGCTGGGATCGAGTCCCGCATTGGGCTCTCTGCTCAGAGGGAAAGCCTGCTTCTCCCTCTGACTGCCCCTCCCCCTGCTTATGCTCTCTCTCTCTCTCTCTCTCAAAAAAATAAATAACATCTTAAAAAAAAAAAAAAAGAATTCAGGCTCCTGACACTCTTTTCCTTCCTTATAACAAGTTCCAGAAACCAGCCCATTTGGACTTTTCCTTTGAAAGCCACCCTCCATCTTGGGCCAGGGGTGGGTCTCCTCTTCTCCCACTCTTCTGGGGAGTTTTGAAGGGAGGCCCCCACTCTCCCCAGCTGCCCTCTTCCTTACCCCCCGCCCCCCCGCCGCCAAAGGTGAGCACCTGGGCCACATTCCTCCCACAGGTCTTGCCATGAATGTCTGCAGGAGAGCACACAAATGCAGAGACACACAGATTCCAGAACCCCGTAACCATCTCACTCAATGGTCTGAAGCCCCCGGCCACCTTTCCAGGATGGCAATTAGAAGCTCTCTGACTTACCGGCCTCCTGCCAAAGGCCACCAACATCTCCTCCTTCAGACCCCACCCCTGTCTAGGCCTTCCTGACTCTCCTTCATAGAAGCCTTCCCCTCACCTGGGGACGGAATGGCGAAGCCGTTGTCTGAGGTGGGCACCCCATGCCTCCAAGTGCCCACATGCATTTCTGGCCCCCTGCCCCTGTAGGAGATCTCTGCCCCGCACAAGGACAGCCTCACGCCTAGTGGGGTGAACAACACAGGGGGTGTGCGGGCCAGGCCTCCCTTGCCTGAAGTGCCCGGAAATGCCGGGGCTTTGCTAAGGCAGCCCCGAGGCCAGAGCCCACACAGAGGAGCATTGTTCTGGGACTCCGCTCCTGGGACACACCTGTACCACCTCTGGCAGCACACTGAGTGAAGAATGCCACGGGGATGCCAAGAAGGGGAAACAAGGAAGAGAAGGAAGGACTAGAAGCTCTCCTAACTCTACAGCAGGCAAGAGCTGTCGCCAGCTCACAAATGGGGAAGCGGCTCCAGACAGGAGATCTTCTCGTCTCTTCTTTGAACTCCTGGTACCGCTGACACAGGCTCTGTATGTCCCTCTGTGAGTCCAGTTCTCTCACATTCTATCTATCCATCTGTCTGTCTCTCTAGTCTCTCTGACACACACAAACACACACATGCCCCTGAAAACAGCACCAAAACCTCAGGAAGATTTCTTTTTTTTCCTTTTTACAGTCCCGACACCGCACTGGACAGAGTCAGGGAACGGAAGACTCCAGGAAGAGTATCAGGGATTTTATAAAAAGCACATTTGAGCACCAACGACGTTGTTCCATCAGACCGTGTAATCACAGACTATAGCAAAACCACTGGAACACGTCTTGATACTTCCAGGCCCCTGGAAATGCTAAGCCCAGGGCTTTTCAGACAGCAGAGATGAAGTCAGAGCCCCATGCCCTGCTCCAAACACAGAAGCAAGCCCCACCGGCCCACAAGCCTGCAGGCCTGACGTGCTCCTGGTGGAGAGATCCGGGAGGTTCCAGAGGCAGGACTGCGTTCCCCTGGGACTAGATGGGTGACCCCCGCAGGCCATCTTTTCCCCAAGACAGCTCACCATGAGGGCTGCCAAGCCAACTCCTTGGTATCCATTGCCTTCCCCAGCCTTCAACTGGTGTTCAGTCTGGACACGGAAAGGGAGAGGACCCCTGGGGGGCACAGAGCCACAGAGGCACCTGGGAACGGCTCAGTCGTCCCTGAACAGCCAGCGCTGCCATCTTTGGCAACAACTCCAATGTCTTACACACAGACCTCCCCACACTTGAACTTCTCTGAGCATTAATCTCAACTCTGAAAGGGGAACGAGCCAGCTCGCGGGGCTACCATGAGGGTTCGGGGTGGGGTCTTGATGCAGAGCACTGCACGGTGGGGGGGGAGCCTCGGCTCCACCCCCGTGCCCCAGCCCTGCCCTGCCAGGCAGATGCCTCAGCTCAGCTCCTGGCAGGTGATCTGCGGTCCGTCTCACCAACCTTCCTCCAGCTAGTCATTTCAAAGCAACACACAGGTGGCTTTAGTTGTAGAGTTATTTGGTTCTAAGACTGTCCAGGCCAAAGTAAAACAAAAACAAAGGGGCACTAGAAAATGCAGTATTAACCTAAGTTAACATAACATAAGAAGCAGAAGTCAGGGTTGTCCTGGTCCTCCAGAGCAAGTCAGTGGGGACAACCCCCAATATCAGGGGTCCCTTCTCAGACCTTCTCAGGACACTTCAAGAGATCCCCATTCTTGCATTGGGAGTCCCTCCACACAACTCTCTGGGCTGGACCAGCTGTGGCCACTCAGAGACCACCCAGATCGCCTCCAACACTCCTGCACCTGTCTGTCCAGCCTCCAGCCTGCTTCCCCCACTGCACGCCCCCCCCACACCATCACCCTCCAGCCTCCAGCCTCCAGCCTGCTTGCTACCCCAGCCAGGAGTGCCCCCTCTATGTCACCCCAAGATTTCCCCTCAGACCTCAGGCCCTCTTGCAAAGGACCCACGGGTTAATGGACCCCCAGCAACACTGCCCTCCAAGTTTCGAGCCTTGCTCTGGGCCCTGCTCAGTAGTTGAGAGGACCTGACACTATTAAACATTCAGAAGGGGTTTGGTATGAACCGGATAAGTGACCAGAGTGAGGAGGGGTGCTCTGCCTTTTGCCAAAGCAGAGAGGCCAGAGTCTGAGTGCTGACCTGATCTCAGGCTACTGTCCCCTGTGCCTCAGTTTCCTCTCTGTGAAGTGGAGGGATAGTAGTACTGGCCTCGCAGGGTTGCCGTAAGAATGGAATGAGATACTCAGGTAAAAGTCACACAAGATCTGATATAAAGAGTTCAATATGTATTAACTCTTCTTATTAACTGGCCAAAACCCAAGGTGGCATCGTCATTCCAGAAGCCTGTCTGTGCATATCTTGTCCAGACCCACTGACCTTCCTCCAGACCTCCACTAAGTCATGATGCAAGAGGTCCCGAGGCACCCTCAGACCTCCGCTGAACCCCTATTCTCCAAGAAGGGAGGCCCTACGGCTCAGCTCCCTGCATGAGTGAGGTGCCAGGTGGACACAGAGCTAGCCTGGTGAGGGGTGACTCTTCCCTACTTCAGAGAGGTACCTCTGTCTGCCCCCAGATGGCTCCCTTCCCTTCCCTCCTCCCCTCACCCCTCCAATATTTGAACTTCTAAGATCTTACTCAGGTTTCAGAAAAGAAAATTGTTAACCAAGTGGATACTGTCCAGTACTTAGGGGATGTAGATAAATGAGAAGGTCCTTACCTCTAAGATACTAATTTCCTACAATAATTCATCCTGAGTGTGTATCTATTTGTATCTAAATATCTCTTCGCTAAACTGTTCGTCTCATGGTTGTTTATGACAACAAAATTGCTAGAAATACCCATACCCACCTATAGGTGGCCAGCTACAGTTAGGCTATTTTTTTAAATACATACTACTTAGCCATTATATAAGATGATGTAGATTGATACTGGTCAACTTGGGAAAATGTCCACAAACATATCACTTGAAAAAAAAAAAAAAGGTCATGTTCTATGGTTCTAATTATATAAAAAGACACATGTGGCTAGACACATTGTTCGGAGAGCTACCTGGAAGGAAGGGGACATGTTTGCTCAGAGGATGGGATTTCAAGTGTTTTACCTCTCTGCATAGTTGCTAAGTTTTCACAATGAACATACATTCTTTGCTAATGGGAAAAAAATGCTACAAAAAAGGAACGAAGAAAACTCACGTACCTACACTGCAGTAATAGCAAGAGCCTTTCTACACTCCCTGTATGCATGCCAGACACTTGGTATACATGATTTCACAAAGTCAATACTATGCGTGTAGGACATGTTGCTTTCCCTATTTTTAAAAATAGATTTTATTTTTTAGAGCAGTTTTAGGTTTGAAGCAAAACTGACCACAAGTATAGAGAGCCCTTCCATATACTTCCGGCTGCCTCCTAGCCAAATCCCATTATCGGCCCCACCCCCACCCCACCAGGGGCACATTTGTTACAACTCATAAACCTATGTTAGCATGTCACTCTCCAGAGCCCCGGTTTACCTTCAGGTTCAGTGATGGTGGTGGCGTACATCTGATGAGTTTGGACAAGTGTGTAACGATATGTACCCACAATTATATTGTCGTGCAGAGTAGCTTGATTGCCCTAAAAATCCTCTGTGCTCCCCCTGTTCATCCCTCCCATCCCCTCACCCCTGGAAACCACTGATCTTTCTCCTGCCTCTGTAGCTTTGCCTTCCCCAGAATGTCATCTAGTTGGCCTTTTGGGATGGGCTTCTTTTACTTCGGAACCGCATTTAAAGTTCCTCCATGGCTTTTCGTGGCTTGAGAGCTCATGGAGTGCTGAACAGAAGCATTCCATCGTGTGGAGGGACCAGAGCTTCTCTGTCCATTTTCACCTACCGAAAGACATCTTGGTTGCTTCCAGGAAGCTATGAGCAAGGCTGCTATAAATGTAGTCTACCTGTGGGGTTTTGTGTGGACATAGGTTTCCAGATCCTTTGGTCTACTCCAAGTTTAAGGATGAGCATACCAAGACTTGGAGGGGTGAGAGCCTCCCAGCGAGTCAGCAGCAGAGCTGACGAGAAAATCCACCATAACTGACTCCTTCTCACTAGCCCTGTTTTCTGCGAAGCTGTTCCGCAGAGCCGTCCTCTTCACTCAGTCCTATCCCCCCTACCCTGCACTAAACTTGAGGCCGGGGGGGAGGGCGTCATCGAGGCTGGGGGGTAGGGTGGCTGGTCCAAGCCCAGAAAATAGTGTGAGCCAATGGCATTTGAGCAGCGAGCGCTTTTTCCCTCTGCCCCAGCAGGTCATGGCCACAGCATCCCTCCCTGAGGTCCCCACTGCATCCTGGGAAGTGTCCATTCACATTTCCAGTCCCAGCCCAATCAAGAACCTCAGCCTGGGAGCTCTGGACCCCACTCATCCTGTCTGCTTGCTCTGGCCTGACTCTAAACATGGCTCCCAGCACCACCTGCCTCACAGAGGCACCAAGTGCCCCCACTCAGCAGCGGCGAATCAGAAATCCTTAGATCATGGCTGCCTTGAGGCGCGCTGCGTGCTGGGCATGAGGAGGTCTCTGAGAAGAGGTGCAGGGGATGGAGCCCCTCATCAGGAGCTGGGGAATGCACAGAATCCAGCCTCCAGAGTCCCACACATCTGGGTTTGAACCCAAACTCTGCTTCTAATGGAGTATGAGATGCCTGGGCAATTTACTAACCTCAGTAAAATAGAGAATTTATTTAGCCTCGAAGTCTTCATCTGCAAAATGGAAGCAGTCCTATCTTCCTGGCCAGCAGATTTATTGCCAAAATTAAAGAGAATATAGGTAGAGCATCCAACACTGCCTGGCACATAGTAGGTACTCAATAAAGGGTAGTCATCACCTTCCACACGTTGGGATTCCTGCGTCTGGGTGGCCCTGCCCCAGGGTGTGGTGCTGGCCTCTCTCCTTCGGGGCCCTCTCCCAAAGTGTTACAGGGAGAAGAGCCATGCAACCGTCCAGGGAGCTCCTCCGACCTGCTGCCATTGATGCGTCCAGAGGAGGAAGCCAGGGATGTGAGCGGGGGAGTTGTGTTGGAGGGTGGGAAGATAGAGGCTATGGTTTGTCAGGCTTGGAGGTCTACAGCAACTGCCAACACCAACACCATCAATACATTTGTCATACTCCTAGCTAAACTCGGAGTGAGAGTGGGGCAAGGGAAGGGCAACTCCCCGCTCGTGGGTCAGCCAGTTGGGTCGGGACATCTGCATCTCTGTGCTTCCAGGAAGGCCCGCAAACCCCAGCCCTGCTGAGACCACATACTGTAATTTCTTGTTTCGGAGGCCAGACCCCCCCTGAGGGTACTCAGCACCCCCTTGCCCTAGCCTGGACGGTCTGGAGACACACCACTGCTCCCCACCCCCACTGCACAACCCCATCCAGCACACACACACAGCCCACGGAATGGACCAGAAAGCAAGCCAGGAAGCCAACAGGAAGGGCCTCGGTAGTGGCAGGGGAGCGACCTGGAAGCCAGGCCCACATCCCAGGGCAGAGACTGTAGGCAGGTCCCTCCCACAGACAGGGTGCAACACGGCCTCGGTCTCTGCAGGAAGCGCAAAGAGGAGATGCGTCTGAACACGCCCCAGCCGGGATCAGACTTTCAGTTCCCACGTAAAACAGAGGGCTGGGGTGGGCGGGCTTTACGGGAAGCAGGCTCCCCCAGGTCAGGTGTGCTGAGCAGAGAGAGTGCCCCAGGGGTGGGGTGATTCTGGAACGCCTCAGTTAACCTGAGGACGCGAGGTCACCCCAAGATCCTGGTCTTCATCCTCTTCCAACGCGACCGGAGAGGTCCAGCATGTGGCAGGCCTGGGTGGGGTTGGACGTGCGCTTTTGAGTAACACGTCTGTGCTGAAGGGAAGGGCAAAGGGTCCTGCCCTGTTGCTCAGGGATCAAAGCAGATTATAAGATTCTTTCTGGGACCTTGGTTGCTAGGCATCATGTGTCAGTTGTTAATGCCTGAGCCTGGCTTCTCCCCTGACTCGTCCCCTGCCAGCCTGGCTGACTCTGGGTGTAGACCCTGGGTGCCCAGGCTGGCCTGCAGAGGCCCAATCCTGCCCCGTGTGGGCGGGTGTTGGGGGGGGCGGATTGTGCCTCTCAGGCGGGCCCATTAATCATCTACCTCCAAGACAACCACACATCCCGAGGCCAAAAGCAGCCACAAAAGGAAGGCGCTGTGGCCAGCCAGGGCTGGGGATGTGAGCTGGGCGGGGGGGCAGTATTTGAGGAGGGGCAGGTGTGGCAAAAGAGGGCAGGACAGTTCACAAGTTCAGACAGACAATGCAGGAAGTGAGGGAGGCCGCAGACGGTGCCCTCCCCGGGGCGTGGGCAGGAGGGGGCCACAGGACACCTTTCTACATGGTCTGTTTCGTGCCATGTCAGTCTTTGGGTGTGCTGATCCTGAACCACATTTGCATGCCCCCTGTCCTGTGCATACACGTATATTTGTTTAAAAATATAAACACGCTTTATAGGGCTGAGCCATTTGTAGCAGCACACCCTTCAACCACAGCTGGTACTAACTGGCCCCCTGCTGGGACGACTCCAGCACGCTCCCTCCGGCTCTTGGGACCCCACCCCCTGGTTTTTCGTATATTATTTACACTTCCAATATTTGTAACTTTGATACCCTCTTGTAGCTGTAATTCCCACAGTCATCTGTATTTCGTTCTACTTTTAAATCGATTCAGTCTTTTTTACAAGAGCGACACTATTTTTCATTTATTCTAATTAATCTTTTGGTTGACGGACATTTTTTGGCATATTTCCACATGCACTCTGTTTCCCAATCATGCTTCCAGCGTCTGGGAGAGCGGCGCCCCTGCTGCAGGAGCTGTGCTGCGGTACAGTGGCTTCCACGGCGGTTTCTGGGTGACAGGGGTGGTGGGGAGGGGATGTGGGTGAAGGAAAGAGAAGCGGGCGAGTCTGCAGGCCCCCAGTGTGGTATCCCAGAGCATCTCTGAGAAGCCCCCGCTGTCACACCCTTGGACAAGAATAGAAAGAGGCGATACATTTGGGGGGAAATGTTAAAGTTCATGATTTCAGGTGGGGCCCCAGGGTGGCAAAGCCAAACAGATCTCATCCTTTGTGTGCAAGGGTCTGTGGGCTTGTCGGCAGGACCAGCTGACTCCACATCCAAAGAAGTTCAAGTTGTATTTAGGACATGGCCAGACAGACAGACGTGCAAAGATATGGCACCATTTTTCAAGAGGGGCAATGAGAGCTTGTGCACCCAGGCCCCATCAGGACATGTGTGCTCAGAGAGGCACAGAGAGAACATTACCTTTTCATACAGTTCTGCCCCTGTCTTTCCACAAAAACCTAGTTATTAGTCAGTTTCCCGTGTGTGCAGGTATACATTCATCCCACATGTATTTTTTGAGGGCCTTCGAGGTAAGCCACTGTTCTAAAGGATAGCATGTTATACCCAAAGACTTTCCACAATAGGAACAAGTGGACAAAAGTAAAAAATTATGTATATATATGACACTATATATATATATGTATACATACACACACACATTTTTTTCCAGTATAGATATGTCCTATTTTGATTACCACCATGGAAAGAAATAAATTCTATTGCCAGAGCACCTTAAGAAAAGAAAAAAAAAATACTTTACAACACTGTAGGCAGCTGGGTTTAAGGGAGTTGTACAAATAGTAACAAGCCCATGGTATCCAAAGCCAGTGTGGGCTGCCAGATGCCCTCTCGGCTTCAGGCCTGCTCAGGAGGGGCCTCTGCCCCCCCACCCCAGGCATGTGTCACTATGCTCTGGGTGTAAGAGAGACAAAGCAGGTGGGGTCCCCCACCCCCAGGGGCTCAGGTTCCTCTCCACTCGTCCCTGGGCCCCTGAGAAGACACCAGGAGTCTGGGTAGCTGATAAAGAAAGGACACGATCCCTAGTAATGAGGGACAGATATAGAACGAAGAGCTTAAGGATGGTTTTTTGGTTTGTTTTTTGCTTTGCTTCTGTTTTATTGTTGTTATTATTTTCAAAGGTTTATTTATTTTAGAGAGACAGTGTGCACGCACGAGCAGGGGAAGGGGCAGCGGAAGAGCGAGAGGCTCTCAGGCCGACTCTGCTCAGTGCGCAGAGCCCAACATGGGGCTCGATCTCACGACCCTGAGATCGTGACCTGAGCTGAAACCAGATGTTGGACGCTTAACCGACAGAGCCACCCAGGGGCCCCGTCTTAGTGTTTTTAAAGCAGACACCATCTCTGAGCAGGGGCAAAGGGCAGTCTAGCCTCTCGCGTGCCTACGGTATATTTTTGGCAGTGTCCCACAGACCCCAAGGAGAAGAACAGCTAAACGAGTTTGCAAGAAACTCTGCCCAGGTGTCCACAGCCTGCAGGGCGGCAGGGGAAGTTGAGACCATCGTGCGGATCTGAGGGCACACACAGGTGTATGCACACAGGTATGCCCATCAGGACCAGGAGGCCCCAGAGCCCGGGTGCACCCAGAGGCCCTCCTCTGGGGGACAGCCAGGCTGCTGCCTCCAGCTGGTTTTTCCACACCTGCGCTGATGTCACTTGCCCTCAAAGTGCCGATCACCGACCAACTGGGTGAAAGGAGACTTTCTGCCTCGAGAAGAAAAGTAAATAAATGACGTCTGCAGGAGACTCACAAAGGCTTCTTTACAGCTGCGTCCCTGTAGAACCAAGACCACCCGAGGTTTCTGGACAGACCCAGACTGTTTCCCGCTGACCCCCAGCAGCCTCTTCAGATGATACATGACTTGCTCCTTGGTGACATGCTTGCTCAGCTCAAATGATGCCCCGTGGGCTCATCTAGCCTTCCTCGTTCATTAAGCGGTGTGGCAAACTCAACGATGGGAATTTTTCCGGAGAAGGTGTGTGAGTTTCATGCCCCTCCCCCACTTGTGCCCAGGCAATCTTCAAACCCTGTCTCTTTCACGAAGATGCTGGCGGCTAGCCCACCCTTGGGCAGGTGTGATGGAAGAGCAGGCAACCCGGTGCAGTGGGGGTCGGGGTGGGGGCGGAGAGGGGGCTTGCACAGGTGACCTACCAGAAGCCATTACTAGAGGTCAGTAAATAAGAGCAGCTGTGAAGAAGGGACCTGCTATGTGACAAGCACCACGTCAACTGGTTTACATCCGATGTCACATTTAACTTAAATGACAGCAGCCTGAGGTCGAGATTCTTTGCCCAGTTTACACTGGGAGTAACTGAGGCTCAGAGAGGTTCTTCTGTACGAGGAAGGCCCTCCTGCCAAGAATCCAAGATCCGGACTCAGCTCAGCTCGGCTCGAAGCCGGTGTTCCTGCATGCCCTACTATAGGTTGCTGATAGATTCCCGCAAGTAAGATGAGCTCTTCTAGAAATCTGCAGTCCACTGTCTACCGCTGCCGTCATCTCTGAGCGCGCTGTCCCCCCTCTTCCGATCCATTAAGTCCAAATGCTAACATAAGCTAAATGAGCCTGCGAGTCTTAGAGGCAATGCAGCATTTGCCTTGACCTTAATGCTGCCACTCCAGGTCTGATTGATTTTCTTAAATCTATAACTCCTTGGGCTGAATAGCAAAGGAGCAAGGGAATGATCTGTTGAATAATTCTTGCAGCGGGGGAGGAGGAACGCAAAGGCAGGAGTGAGCATTTAAATTGAGAAACTCAACATCCAGCTGTCTTCTCAGTGAGGGCCGCAGTGTGTATTAGGCCATTGAGGAGGATAAATTATGCAGGCTGGCTAAGAGTATTTGTCTCCAAGTGGGGATTAGGTCTAGTTGAATTACAATTCCCACTTCTTAAGAGGTAAAACCTAGATCAGAAAAATCATATTTTCCAGAGTCAAGACCATGTTGTCTTTTAAACTCTGCTTCCGAAATCTCAGCCCAGAGAGGACTGTTTGGTTTCATTCCATTTCTAAAAGTCAGTGCTGTGACCCGCTGGACATCCACCCATGCCTGAATGGGTACAAGAACAGCGTGGAGACAAGTGGGACAGGAAACCTCAAGGAAGCTTTTGTGCTCCAAAGATCCAACCATCAGCGAGAAGTGGCAAACGGTCAGTAAGGGGACTAGAACCCAGGGCAAGGGGTTCTAGGCCTGACTGTGCTGCTCTGGTCCCTAGCAAGGGGCCTTACTTCTCTGAGCTGCTGCACCTGTGAAATAATCAAACCCCCTTCCCACTCCCCCTGCACAGGGGTCTGGAGGGAGTACATGATATTGAAAGTAAACAAACAAACGTAAGTGCTTCAGCTCTTTATCAGAAGGGCACTACAGAAAGAGAAGACGCAGAGATAGCATGACAGAGCAGAAAGAACCATGCGCTGGAAGGCAGGTGCCCGGGACTATCCCCATCCTGGTGCTGCCACCAGCTTCGGTTGGCCTCAGCTTCCTTTCTTTGAAAAAAAGTGAGTAGGAGGACCTAAGGTTTCACGAAAATGTGAATGCTACTGTCTCTCCTTATCTTTCACTGGCCCTACACTATGCCACTATCCTTTCCCAGGCAAGGACAGTTCTCCCGCTAGTGAGGGTTCAGGGCAAGAAATTGTGGCCCAGTCACTGCCCGAGGCTGGGCTCCTGTCCCGTGTCCTGGCCAGCAGTCCCCAGCCCTGCAGAGCCTGCATGTTGGGGCCCCGCAGGCCCCACCCCTGACCATCCAGGTGAGAAACCCCCTGCCTAGGAAATGTCACTGCGCCTGGGTCCTTGGGAGACTAACTCCACACTGTGACAAGGTCTCACACCCCTCAGAGCTCCAGCACAGCAGAGTGGAAAACAGTGTCACCCAAGTGTCTGTCTTTCCCCAGCTCAGGGGCCCAGATTAGATGAATGCTCAGCCCTCGTTCTCAGCCAGCGAAAAGCTGTTCAGACCCACAGGCAGCCTGGGCCTCTGCACATGTGCTTTCAGACCTGCCCTTCCACCTAAAGCTGGCAGGGTGTCCCCACCTGAGCTTTGGCCCCTGGAGGGTTGCTGAGCTCAGCAGCAAATCCCAGGCCACCATTTGGCTCCTGCACTCCCTTCCCCATGGGAAGGCCACTTGGCCAAGGCCTCGGACCCCAAGAACCCCCCGAAGGCCCCTAGCTAGGGCATTTGGACCTACCGCGAGCCAGCCGGGCCTCATGGCAGAACCGCTGCAGGGCTTGGAGCCTCTCTGATCCCGAACGGCTCCTGGGGAGCCTGCGGAAGAGCCGCTGGAGCCTCGCCAGGACTGTTCGGAAGCAGGCAGGAGCCGCCTCGTCATCCCAGCCCTCGGTCATCCCGCTGCAGGGGATCCGCGGCTTCTCTCTGGGCCAGCGGGGATGGACTGATGAGTGGAGAGTCTGGGGGCTCCCGTGACTGGGGATTTGCTCCAATCAGCCCAGCCCAGCTCCTCTTCCCAAAGGGAGTCCCAGGCACCTGGGACGTGGGGCCCGGGTACCGGCTCAGCCTGCACAGCGCCTTTCTCCTTCCCAGCTGAGGTCCCTTCCCACCACCTCCCCCAATGGAAAACTTTCTATTCCTGGGGCTTTTAGCTTGATAAGATAAAAATGCCCCCACCAAACAGGCTGCAGGAAAGAGCCCGCCCCAAGCTTCACTGCTCAGTGGTGCCTGTGAGCCTGAAAATCAATGTCTCCAAAGTTTCAACAGACAGCTGAAGTGACCGGTTATCTCACACCGTGAGCTTGACCCAGGAGCTCATTAATGGATTTCTTTGGGGATGGCGGATTAATAATGCTTTACCAGCTATATAGGTTCCTGGGGGAATGAGGGGGCTAATTCACATTCTCCCACACTAAGCCCAGGGGCGGGGAAGAGTGTCGGCTTTCAGCCATCTGGGCTGGGAAGGAGCCGGTGAGAGGTAAGTGGGAAAAAGGGGGAAGAAAGAGAAAAGAAGAAAAGAACAGAGTCTCTCATAAATAGGATAGAAAGGTTCTCTTGCCTCAAAATGATGCTCACAGGGCATCCGTCAACACTGACTCCCAGAAGCCACCAAGTCCTTAGTGGGGAAGTTCCCAGAAGCCCTGTCACCCAGGCTGAGATGGACAACAAGCACCAGCACCAGACTGGCTGCAAAGCCTTCCAGGAAAGCCACTGGGGATTCCAGAAAAGGAAAGCCAGAGATTCCAGAACTCATCTGCCAACATCTGGCCATCTGCCAGACGAGGCCAGTTTTAGACGAGGGAGGGCCAGTCGTCCTGGCCTGCAGAGGACTCAGGTGTGCATGGAAATAAAGGTGCATTTACACATCTGTGCTCCAGTGCCCGGGTGTTAGATCCAGAAGTCAACACCTGTGGGTTCAGGTGTGAGCTCTGCTAGACCTCCTGCAACCACCATCCAGGGTCCACTCCCCTGTGCTGTTGTTTGTCCCCAGGTCACAGAGAACACGGAGTGGCATCTGAGCCGAAGGCCATGTCCTCCGGCCCACTTAGAAAAGTGGCAGAAAAACCTAAGCTACACTCTGTTCCTCCAAACTGGGCCTCCTGTCATCTGCCTTCCTCCTAGGAAATCCGGGTAGAGGGTCCCCCCCTGTTAGATCACCCATCACGGCTGAGGGCCTCAGTACATGGTGCAGGAACAATAAAAACTTGTTTGTAAGCTTGACAATAAAAGCTCATTGTTTGCAAGTCCTTCATTTAAGACAGAAATGCCCTATAATGGCACCCTTCCTTAGGCCTGGACATTGGTTCTTTCTCCCTCATCCTTCCTCAGGGAGACTGGGCTGCCCATGGCTGCCCTCTAGTTTACCCAGCAGCTTCTGCAGAGAAGAGGCTGGTCACAAAATGACACTTGGAGCCATCAAGCAAGGGTTGGGAGATCCCCAGAGGTTCTAAAACTCCTGCCTGGGTGAGCCCCGGATGGGGTGGCATTCCCATTTCCACTCTCAGGGAAGGCAACACGCATGCTAGAGAACTTCTACTAAGAGTCACAGTGAATGGCAGAAAAACCCTTCCTGAAGGTCCCCCTTTGGGCTCGAGGATTTACTGATCTCACTTCTCCTTTCTCCTCATCACAGAGCTGTTCTTTGCAGGTTAAGCCATCGGAGGAGCCAGCAGGAGAGAACTGGCAGACACGGGAGGATAAGCTTTGGGAGGCTCTAGAATCTTCCTTCCTGACCCTGTGAAAGCTGGACAGATAGAAAACTGTAGGGAGGGTCTAGGAGGAGCATTATATGGGGGCTGGGGGCTTTATGCGATGAACTCTCATAACCCAGCGTCTAAGCACGGACCAGATGACCTGCCTGCTGGGGTGGGAGCCCAGCCAAGGCCTAACACAACTGGGAGAAACAGCCTTCCCTATCTCAAGGGCGGGGGCTACCATACATTCTTACCTTGAAATGCCCCATTCCCATAAAGGGAACTCCAGATCACTCTTGAAAATATTTGTCACCCGAATATGCATTTACATACCGGTTGTCCATCCCTTTCTCTCACAGATCAAGTTACAGCTGGGATCTGTTGTTCCCTTGGATAGTATGAGGGGTTTTGTTTTCTTTTAAATCCTTTCCTCCCTTGCAGAAAGGACACAATTGTTTCAACAGAAACCACAAAACCTCCAGCTTCCATTCAGCTTTGAATGGAAAAAACAGCTTCCTCCAAGTCAGCAAGGCGAGTAAGCAATGATAGCCACATGTAAGACTGACCTGGAGAAACAGAGAGGGTCAGAGATAGGGTAAGAGTTGGGGCAGGGGGTTCCCCAGATTCGCTGGTCCCCATGTGGCCACACCACCGCCTGGGATAGGGCCAGAGGTCCGTAAGGCAAACCTCGATTTATATTAAAGCCCCTAACCAGCCCTTCTTCACCCTAACTGTCCCTTCTGAGACGCAACCTGATTTTGCTGTGGTTCCTGGTCATGAACTTTGACCCTCGGTCAGGGCAAGGAGGAGGCATAGAACAGGAAAAGACCTCCTACCTGTATTTCCAGGCCAACAGTACATACTCCGATCACCAGTGGGGGTGAGGCAGGGCCAGAGAAAGACTTTCTTCTTTTAATTTGGGACGTAGAAAAACTTCACCTTTTGTTCAAAGATCTCATGATTTACGCATGGTGAAAATCTATTTAGAAACCACATGTTGGAAACAGCTTAAGTGCAGCCAATCCTCGATTATCCAGGCACTGGCTGACCGCCTAGCTGGCACATGGCTCATCCACCCATTGGCTCACCCTCTTTTTTATTCTGTACCTCTTTTTATGGACATTTCAGCATTCGTTGGTGGAAGGGGGGCAGACGAAGGAGGAGGACTCAATGAACTTGTGTGTTCGAATGACATTAGCTTATAAGGCAAAATGCTGTGTTGGGTTCTGGTGCTGGTTTTGCTACTTCCCATCTGGGTCATCTTCGAGTAGTCCTTTGCCTCCTTAAATGCTGTGTTTTCTCCCCTGTGAGAGGGCCATGATCCCACCAGCCCCAGCCCACCGTGCAAGCCAATGCAGAAGAAAAGGCTTCAGGGGCCCCTGGGTGGCTCAGTCATTAAGCGTCTGCCTTTGGCTCAGGTCATGATCCCAGGGTCCTGGGATCAAACCCCGCATCGGGCTCCCTGCTCAGCGGGGAGCCTACTTCTCCCTCTCCCACTGTCCCCTACTTGTGTTCCCACTCTCACTGTCTCTCTGTCAAATAAATAAATAAAATCTAAAAAAAGAAAGAAAGAAAGAAAGAAAGAAAGAAAGAAAGAAAGAAAGAAAGAAAGAAAGAAGGAAAGAAAGAAAAGGCTTCAGATGGGGCCAGGCCACCTCCACTCCCACAATTCTTGTCATTCTCAACTCACTTTGTTTCATGTAAATACTCCCATCCTAGCAGGCTCATGGGACACCAATTTGTATCTACAGCAAACATGAGGATAATTCTTTTCCAGAGCCAACATTCAGTAGAAACAAAACATGAAAGGATTAAAAAGTCAATAAAAGGGGGACAAAATACAAAAGGATTAAAAAAAAAAAAAAAAAAAAAAAACCCAGGGCACCTGGGTGCCTCAGTCCGTTAAGTCTCTGTCTTCGACTCAGGTCATGATCCCAGGGTCCAGAGATCAAGTCCTACCTCTGGGTCCCTGCTCAGCAGGGAGTCTGCTACTCCCTGACCTTTAGGTACGACTTCTTAAAGGTCCATGTAAGCCAAGGTTTCATTCTCTAGCAGCCACTGCAGACATCTGGGTAAGACCTGCCCTGCCCTGGAAATGTTTGTTCAAGAAACAGGGAGGGGGAGCCGAAGGTGGGGTGCAGGCCCTCTCCGGCAGAATAAACATGAGCCAGCCCCGCTGTGGTCACAGCTGAGTGACAGACCCTGCTCCCTGCCTCCCAGTGACAGGCAGGAATGAACACACTGGGCTCTCCAGCACCACCTTCCTACAAACCCCTCGGTACCATGTGAGCTCAAGCTTTTCTCCTTGATGCCCTCCATGAAGCCAAAGCGGTCGGCGTGGGTGGGTAGGAAAATCCTGAAGAAAAGCTGGGATGTTCTACAGAAACGAGCAGGCACCAGACCCCTCAGTCAGGACAGGAGAGTCTCCACAGGGAGGCCACGCACCTGGCTCCTTGCCGGGACAGATCCCTGCTGTTCTTCTTCCTTCCTGTCCCAAAGGGGCAAAATAGAAAGCCAACATCCTTGCTTGTTCTGTGGGTGCATCTCTCAAGAACTTTCTCTATGCCAAGAACCACAGGCAGGCGGCAACAGGCCCCACATGAACTCGTCAGCCACTCTAGCCAATGACCACACTATGGAGCGCTCTCGGGGTGCGCTGGGCTCGGCCCAGGTCTCCTCTGCATGGTGTGTGGGGTGCTTCAGAGAGCACCCAAACATCACCCCCGCAGGCCTGAGTCAAGATAGTCTTAACCTCGGAACAGGGCCCCCACAGCGAGTCCCCCACGCGGATGTGATTCCACTTAAACCAGAGCCCGATGCCCTGTCTGACATCACCACTTTGGCCTCCTTGCTCTCTCCCCAAAGTCAAAAAGCTGGCTCAGCTCCCCTCCCAACCCTAAGATTCTGCCCTGAGCATGTGGCGAGAAGCTTGCCAAAGTCTCTTGGAAAAAAAACCCACAGATGACTAAATGCCCAGCCATCTCCCCCGTCAGGACTGGCCTTCCCAGCCTCAGCGCCGCCCGCCCTCCCCGACCCAGACAGCAGAGAGCCGGGACCCAGCGGAGCCGGTGGGTGGCCTGGGGGTGCAGACAGCATCCAGCCCCCAGCACAGCAGATCTCTGAGTGAGAGGGAAGGCTGGCTGCCGACGGAAGCTCGGCTGGGGCTGGGGGGTACATTCCATTCACATGCTCTGCGCACCCACAAATATTCACCTGCCCAAGAATATTCACCTTGTCATCTGAGGAATGCAAACAGGAAGGGCCTCTGATAAGGCCAGAGGAGTATTTAAAGCTTCCTCATCAGCCTTAATAGTACCCTGGTCAGAGCAAGAGTGGCTAGCTGCTCCTTCCATGGGGAAACTGAGGAACGGGGTGGGAGCCAGAGAGGTCTCTGCGAAAGAGCCCCCAGGGGCATGATTGCTGACCCAGAAATGCTGGGCATGGCCTGAAGGAGGGAAAGGACCGGACAGCCTGAGCTGGCCCCACGGCCTTCGAGGCCAGCCAGGTTCACCCCACCTGAGAGGCTCTAACCTCGTCCTGCCCCCAGCCGGGGGGTCGGGCACTACTTCCTTGCCCACGTAAGCCCTGGGCAGCAGCATCCCTGCGCTCTGACCTCAGGAAGCCGTTCCAAGGATGAATGCAGAAGCAAGCATGGAAATCCTTTGGGCTCTTCAGGGAAAAGGCACTACTGGCCTGTGAAGAATCCTTCCTATGCTCAGAGGTGGGCTGGGCGCAGCCTGAGCCTCCCGCCCCTGTCCTCACACTCTTTCCTGCCCCCCATGAGCCAGCCCTGGGAGACAGGCAGGGGGCGGTCCTTTCCCTGTCACTCTGGGCAGACCTGCGCAGGGCTGGGCCCGGCCTGAGTGACTGATAAACTTGGGAGGGGAGAGAGAGGATCCCAGACCAAAGCCTCAGCTGAGGGGAGATGTCAATTCACTTCCGCCTAACAACTCTGCAGGACCAGCAGGCGAACACACACGTTCATTACCAAGTCTAATTAGGCCGGCAGACAAGTGGCATTAATCATTTTTGACTGTACCTGGGATTCAAGCCCCCTTCCCTCCATAATCACAAAATTTCATGCTCTGATGAGGTGGGGGGACAATTAAGCCCACATTTCATGCTTTCACTTTCATCTCTCCAGAAGACAGGAAGCAGGGAGGAGAGGAAACAAGATACAGCTTGGGGACCTCGGGAGGCCTCCCTCAAAGCATTCCAGATCTGTTCTCTGTCCCCAAATACACACACACACACTCACTCCACTAGGACTCTTCCTAGAAGAAAACCCCAATTAGGGCCCAGGGCAGGGGAAACTGGAGACAGGGTTCCACTCTCTTTAAAAGCTCAGTGTCCTTTTCCCTAACCTCCCCAGCCAAACAGGGGCCCGAGTCCGTGAAAAGACTTCAAGCCACACACTTCAAAGCTGCTGGGCATACTAGACAAATAAAATACTTTCCAGGCGCCCAAGAGTTCTCGGGTCTGCTGTAGGGTAACTCAGTGTCAATGTCCAGTAACCTCTTCCACAAAGAAATCATGGCAAGAGGGGACTCCCCAGGATCCCGTGGCTGTCGCATGGGCGGTTCCAGTCTTCACAGAGAGGTGGGCTGAGCCCAGCCATCAATGAAGTGACAAGGCAGAGCTGGGAGGGCTGGCCAGGGGGGCCCTGTGGGACACCAGTCTCACCCCAGGAAGTCCCCTGTCCCTGAGGTTCATGAAGAGCACCTCCTCTTCACATCATAATTACACATCTATCAAGTAGGGGGTAGGATAAGGAGCCCCAGGGCTCCCCTTTCAACCCTATAATTCCAATCCCATAACACCTCAGAGTCCTGAACGAGGGACGACGGCTCCAGAGAAGCCCATGGGCATTTACTGCATCGTGCAAGGTGTGTCCCAGCATCCCTCCTTGCCTGTGGAGTTGGACTTTGGTTTCCCCATTTTCCAGACTTTCTCTGGTCCGGGATGGCTTGCATACCCACAAAACGAGATGAACAGTAAAAGGTCAACTCTGTGCCTTCTATAGAAGAAAGGGTCCAAAACCTCTAACGGGTGTTTACTGATCGCAAAGCCAAAGGGCAGCGGGTAACTCTGCAGGGTGTTTGCTGCCGGCCCTGCATCCCCGGAGTGCTGGAAGTGGGCCCTCACCACTGCTATTGCCCCCACCCCAAAACACACATGCCCCCACAGAATCTCTCTCTCTCTGTCTCTCAGTATCTCTCTCTCTCTTCCAGTTCCCACTGGAGTTCTTCCCTTATCTACTAAACACGATTTTTTAATCCTGGAAATTAACATTAACTCTGAACCTCCTGACAGGCAAATCCAGCCTTACCCAGAGTCAGTTACAGACCTGGACATAAGGGTTAGGCTAGGTGGGAAGGTCTTTCACTGCAGAGGCAGGCAGGCAGTGGGAAGACAGCTTCCTAAAATTTTCCTTATTAAAACTCCATATTGCTAACATAGCTCCCACCCATTGTCAGCCTCCTGCCCAGACAGAGGTCCTTTCTGTACCACTGCCCTTCTGCTTGTTTCCAAGAGCAGAGAGACTTAGGAGGAAAAACAAGCCACCGCCTTCACCAAATGCTACTTACTGACGCTGCTCTGTGCCTGGCACTTTGCTGGGCGCAAGTGATACAAAGACAAGGCGCCAATGTCCCAGTGCTCTCGAAGCCACTGGCATTCAGCAGGGACACTCCTCAGCCACAGGAAGCAGAAGTGTTTCTGGAGGACGATTCAAACCCACACATTCTGTGATGCTCACGGCACTCACTTCCCTTCTTAGTTCGGCCACGCAGGGTTCGAGAACTGTACTCGCTGCTTGGAAAAGTGACCTCAGAGGTGTCACGAGCTCAGACAAATTGTGACAGCTGTTGGATGGGAGGGGATAACACTAACATTCATATTGCATTAAACGTTCATAACGCCTTTTGCCAGGCACTCTGTTAAACACTTTACATACATTAATTCACTTAATTCTCACATTAACACAATGCAGTAGGTAACGTTTTTATCCCCACTTTTTTATAACAAGGAAGCAGAGCACAGAAAGGCCCAGAATGACACAGAGATTAAGTGGCAGAGTAAGGATTCGAACTCAGGTCTTCTGGTTTCAGTCTGTTCTCTTAATCGCTGTCTGCTGCTGCCTTTTTAAAGTCATATTTCTGAACCTTGCTTTTTGAAACAAAGATAAAACACACCAAGCCCACCACGGAATGAGATCTTCAACTTAAAGAAAGATGCTCAGTGATTGTGGCCAGCTGTGTCTCCGCCTGCCCACAGCTCATCTGCACCTCAGAACGTGTCTCAACTGTTTCCATCCAGCCACGGGTCCACAAGCAGTTAAATATTAATAATGACAAACACCAGCTCTGCTCCCTCTCTGGTATTCAGATATCCCTGCTTGATGGAGTCCCCAAATGCCTTACTACAGACTAGAATTCCAGTGACCTGGATTTGCCAGGGTTCCAGAACAACTAAATCCATGACGGTGAGAATAACGCCCCCGTCTGTGTTTAGAGAATCAGTGGATACAGTAAAGGAGCCTCGACCCTTGAGAGGGTGATCGTTGCCAAGACATCCACGGGCAAGTTTCATGTGATTCTACTATAAGGTCAGGAGCCTTTATGGAGTGACAGCAGTCCTCCACCCACAACACACGCCTCTCTAAAGTTTGCTCTTTCCTTTTGTCTTAGCACCTAAACGGTGAGTTCTGGTGGTGGAAGGAGCACCACCTCCTTTCCCCTCCAATCTTTCCCTTCCACTTGACACTGGCTTAGAATGTGAACTTTCCTTCCCTGACGCTAGGAAGCACCCTGCCCAGCCTCTGCTGTGAACTAGGGGGGGCGGGCAAGGTAGGGTTTGCCTGATAGGGAAGTGGCTGCTGCAGTCAGATGGGAGCCCCCGGCCTTTGGGCAAGGGGGAAGGGCCTTTGCTGACAGATACAACCCACACACCATTTCCAGAGACGCTTGTTAGGGGCTCTGCCCTCCTCTGTGCTTTGTACTTCAGATATTTAAACTATCTCTATAAACACATAAACACATGGATGTGGATATCCTCCACCAAATATGACAACCACAAATATGGGGGTGGGGAGAAGGCACCCCTTAAAGAAATACACACACCTGAAAATAACCCCAACCTCCAAGAAGACTGCAAATTTGCTCAGTAAGTCTACACCCTGGGTGTCTAGTGGTCCACAGTCCAGCTTTGAGAAGAGTCTGACTCCAAAGGAGGCTGGAGGGGCCTGAGAGCTCCGGGGAGGAAAGTACTGGACAGGAAGTTGGGGAATTTTAAAGCCTGAGGACTGGTGCAGTAACCCAGGAGGAGGAGGAGGAGGAGATGGAGGGGGAAGAGGAGGAGGAGGGGAGACAGGGCATTGCCAAATATTTAGAGCAGAGTCCAAAGGTTTGAGGGTCAGAGGTGAAAGGCAAAGGGGGGCGGGGCACAGGTCCAGGGTGACCTCAAGCTCACGTCAACCTTACAGCCCATTTTCATTCAAAGCCTAACCAGGTGGGCGTCTGGGTGGCTCAGTGGGTTGATCCGCTGCCTTCGGCTCGGGTCATGGTCTCGGGGTCCTGGGATCGAGTCCCTGGGATCGAGTCCCACATCGGGCTCTCTGCTCAGCAAGGAGCCTGCTTCCCTCTCTCTCTCTCTCTGCCTGCCTCTCCGTCTACTTGTGATCTCTCTCTGTCAAATAAATAAAAAAAATCTTAAAAAAAAATTTTTTTAAATTAAAAAAAAAAAGCCTAACCAGGTCTCTTTCTTGTCCCATCAGTGTGCCCTAAAGGAGAGGCGTACCACAGGGGGGCATGTGCCAAGGGCCTGTACCACCGGCGACAAACAAGCCATATTCCCATTAACGCTGATAAGCAGGGGTCAAATGGCCATATCAATACCAGTCTCATGACCCACTGTCAAGAAGCTTCAACCAAAACAAGAGAGTGCGTGTGAGACAACGGAATGACCTTGCCGCGGTGGTCATCATCCCCAGCCTGACAACACTGACTCCCAGAAGCCACCAAGTCCTTAGTGGGGAAGTTCCCAGAAGCCCTGTCACCCAGGCTGAGATGGACAACAAGCACCAGCACCAGACTGGCTGCAAAGCCTTCCAGGAAAGCCACTGGGGATTCCAGAAAAGGAAAGCCAGAGATTCCAGAACTCATCTGCCAACATCTGGCCATCTGCCAGACGAGGCCAGTTTTAGACGAGGGAGGGCCAGTCGTCCTGGCCTGCAGAGGACTCAGGTGTGCATGGAAATAAAGGTGCATTTACACATCTGTGCTCCAGTGCCCGGGTGTTAGATCCAGAAGTCAACACCTGTGGGTTCAGGTGTGAGCTCTGCTAGACCTCCTGCAACCACCATCCAGGGTCCACTCCCCTGTGCTGTTGTTTGTCCCCAGGTCACAGAGAACACGGAGTGGCATCTGAGCCGAAGGCCATGTCCTCCGGCCCACTTAGAAAAGTGGCAGAAAAACCTAAGCTACACTCTGTTCCTCCAAACTGGGCCTCCTGTCATCTGCCTTCCTCCTAGGAAATCCGGGTAGAGGGTCCCCCCGTGTTAGATCACCCATCACGGCTGAGGGCCTCAGTACATGGTGCAGGAACAATAAAAACTTGTTTGTAAGCTTGACAATAAAAGCTCATTGTTTGCAAGTCCTTCATTTAAGACAGAAATGCCCTATAATGGCACCCTTCCTTAGGCCTGGACATTGGTTCTTTCTCCCTCATCCTTCCTCAGGGAGACTGGGCTGCCCATGGCTGCCCTCTAGTTTACCCAGCAGCTTCTGCAGAGAAGAGGCTGGTCACAAAATGACACTTGGAGCCATCAAGCAAGGGTTGGGAGATCCCCAGAGGTTCTAAAACTCCTGCCTGGGTGAGCCCCGGATGGGGTGGCATTCCCATTTCCACTCTCAGGGAAGGCAACACGCATGCTAGAGAACTTCTACTAAGAGTCACAGTGAATGGCAGAAAAACCCTTCCTGAAGGTCCCCCTTTGGGCTCGAGGATTTACTGATCTCACTTCTCCTTTCTCCTCATCACAGAGCTGTTCTTTGCAGGTTAAGCCATCGGAGGAGCCAGCAGGAGAGAACTGGCAGACACGGGAGGATAAGCTTTGGGAGGCTCTAGAATCTTCCTTCCTGACCCTGTGAAAGCTGGAGAGATAGAAAACTGTAGGGAGGGTCTAGGAGGAGCATTATATGGGGGCTGGGGGCTTTATGCGATGAACTCTCATAACCCAGCATCTAAGCACCGACCAGATGACCTGCCTGCTGGGGTGGGAGCCCAGCCAAGGCCTAACACAACTGGGAGAAACAGCCTTCCCTATCTCAAGGGCGGGGGCTACCATACATTCTTACCTTGAAATGCCCCATTCCCATAAAGGGAACTCCAGATCACTCTTGAAAATATTTGTCACCCGAATATGCATTTACATACCGGTTGTCCATCCCTTTCTCTCACAGATCAAGTTACAGCTGGGATCTGTTGTTCCCTTGGATAGTATGAGGGGTTTTGTTTTCTTTTAAATCCTTTCCTCCCTTGCAGAAAGGACACAATTGTTTCAACAGAAACCACAAAACCTCCAGCTTCCATTCAGCTTTGAATGGAAAAAACAGCTTCCTCCAAGTCAGCAAGGCGAGTAAGCAATGATAGCCACATGTAAGACTGACCTGGAGAAACAGAGAGGGTCAGAGATAGGGTAAGAGTTGGGGCAGGGGGTTCCCCAGATTCGCTGGTCCCCATGTGGCCACACCACCGCCTGGGATAGGGCCAGAGGTCCGTAAGGCAAACCTCGATTTATATTAAAGCCCCTAACCAGCCCTTCTTCACCCTAACTGTCCCTTCTGAGACGCAACCTGATTTTGCTGTGGTTCCTGGTCATGAACTTTGACCCTCGGTCAGGGCAAGGAGGAGGCATAGAACAGGAAAAGACCTCCTACCTGTATTTCCAGGCCAACAGTACATACTCCGATCACCAGTGGGGGTGAGGCAGGGCCAGAGAAAGACTTTCTTCTTTTAATTTGGGACGTAGAAAAACTTCACCTTTTGTTCAAAGATCTCATGATTTACGCATGGTGAAAATCTATTTAGAAACCACATGTTGGAAACAGCTTAAGTGCAGCCAATCCTCGATTATCCAGGCACTGGCTGACCGCCTAGCTGGCACATGGCTCATCCACCCATTGGCTCACCCTCTTTTTTATTCTGTACCTCTTTTTATGGACATTTCAGCATTCGTTGGTGGAAGGGGGGCAGACGAAGGAGGAGGACTCAATGAACTTGTGTGTTCGAATGACATTAGCTTATAAGGCAAAATGCTGTGTTGGGTTCTGGTGCTGGTTTTGCTACTTCCCATCTGGGTCATCTTCGAGTAGTCCTTTGCCTCCTTAAATGCTGTGTTTTCTCCCCTGTGAGAGGGCCATGATCCCACCAGCCCCAGCCCACCGTGCAAGCCAATGCAGAAGAAAAGGCTTCAGGGGCCCCTGGGTGGCTCAGTCATTAAGCGTCTGCCTTTGGCTCAGGTCATGATCCCAGGGTCCTGGGATCAAACCCCGCATCGGGCTCCCTGCTCAGCGGGGAGCCTACTTCTCCCTCTCCCACTGTCCCCTACTTGTGTTCCCACTCTCACTGTCTCTCTGTCAAATAAATAAATAAAATCTAAAAAAAGAAAGAAAGAAAGAAAGAAAGAAAGAAAGAAAGAAAGAAAGAAAGAAAGAAAGAAGGAAAGAAAGAAAAGGCTTCAGATGGGGCCAGGCCACCTCCACTCCCACAATTCTTGTCATTCTCAACTCACTTTGTTTCATGTAAATACTCCCATCCTAGCAGGCTCATGGGACACCAATTTGTATCTACAGCAAACATGAGGATAATTCTTTTCCAGAGCCAACATTCAGTAGAAACAAAACATGAAAGGATTAAAAAGTCAATAAAAGGGGGACAAAATACAAAAGGATTAAAAAAAAAAAAAAAAAAAAAAAACCCAGGGCACCTGGGTGCCTCAGTCCGTTAAGTCTCTGTCTTCGACTCAGGTCATGATCCCAGGGTCCAGAGATCAAGTCCTACCTCTGGGTCCCTGCTCAGCAGGGAGTCTGCTACTCCCTGACCTTTAGGTACGACTTCTTAAAGGTCCATGTAAGCCAAGGTTTCATTCTCTAGCAGCCACTGCAGACATCTGGGTAAGACCTGCCCTGCCCTGGAAATGTTTGTTCAAGAAACAGGGAGGGGGAGCCGAAGGTGGGGTGCAGGCCCTCTCCGGCAGAATAAACATGAGCCAGCCCCGCTGTGGTCACAGCTGAGTGACAGACCCTGCTCCCTGCCTCCCAGTGACAGGCAGGAATGAACACACTGGGCTCTCCAGCACCACCTTCCTACAAACCCCTCGGTACCATGTGAGCTCAAGCTTTTCTCCTTGATGCCCTCCATGAAGCCAAAGCGGTCGGCGTGGGTGGGTAGGAAAATCCTGAAGAAAAGCTGGGATGTTCTACAGAAACGAGCAGGCACCAGACCCCTCAGTCAGGACAGGAGAGTCTCCACAGGGAGGCCACGCACCTGGCTCCTTGCCGGGACAGATCCCTGCTGTTCTTCTTCCTTCCTGTCCCAAAGGGGCAAAATAGAAAGCCAACATCCTTGCTTGTTCTGTGGGTGCATCTCTCAAGAACTTTCTCTATGCCAAGAACCACAGGCAGGCGGCAACAGGCCCCACATGAACTCGTCAGCCACTCTAGCCAATGACCACACTATGGAGCGCTCTCGGGGTGTGCTGGGCTTGGCCCAGGTCTCCTCTGCATGGTGTGTGGGGTGCTTCAGAGAGCACCCAAACATCACCCCCGCAGGCCTGAGTCAAGATAGTCTTAACCTCGGAACAGGGCCCCCACAGCGAGTCCCCCACGCGGATGTGATTCCACTTAAACCAGAGCCCGATGCCCTGTCTGACATCACCACTTTGGCCTCCTTGCTCTCTCCCCAAAGTCAAAAAGCTGGCTCAGCTCCCCTCCCAACCCTAAGATTCTGCCCTGAGCATGTGGCGAGAAGCTTGCCAAAGTCTCTTGGAAAAAAAACCCACAGATGACTAAATGCCCAGCCATCTCCCCCGTCAGGACTGGCCTTCCCAGCCTCAGCGCCGCCCGCCCTCCCCGACCCAGACAGCAGAGAGCCGGGACCCAGCGGAGCCGGTGGGTGGCCTGGGGGTGCAGACAGCATCCAGCCCCCAGCACAGCAGATCTCTGAGTGAGAGGGAAGGCTGGCTGCCGACGGAAGCTCGGCTGGGGCTGGGGGGTACATTCCATTCACATGCTCTGCGCACCCACAAATATTCACCTGCCCAAGAATATTCACCTTGTCATCTGAGGAATGCAAACAGGAAGGGCCTCTGATAAGGCCAGAGGAGTATTTAAAGCTTCCTCATCAGCCTTAATAGTACCCTGGTCAGAGCAAGAGTGGCTAGCTGCTCCTTCCATGGGGAAACTGAGGAACGGGGTGGGAGCCAGAGAGGTCTCTGCGAAAGAGCCCCCAGGGGCATGATTGCTGACCCAGAAATGCTGGGCATGGCCTGAAGGAGGGAAAGGACCGGACAGCCTGAGCTGGCCCCACGGCCTTCGAGGCCAGCCAGGTTCACCCCACCTGAGAGGCTCTAACCTCGTCCTGCCCCCAGCCGGGGGGTCGGGCACTACTTCCTTGCCCACGTAAGCCCTGGGCAGCAGCATCCCTGCGCTCTGACCTCAGGAAGCCGTTCCAAGGATGAATGCAGAAGCAAGCATGGAAATCCTTTGGGCTCTTCAGGGAAAAGGCACTACTGGCCTGTGAAGAATCCTTCCTATGCTCAGAGGTGGGCTGGGCGCAGCCTGAGCCTCCCGCCCCTGTCCTCACACTCTTTCCTGCCCCCCATGAGCCAGCCCTGGGAGACAGGCAGGGGGCGGTCCTTTCCCTGTCACTCTGGGCAGACCTGCGCAGGGCTGGGCCCGGCCTGAGTGACTGATAAACTTGGGAGGGGAGAGAGAGGATCCCAGACCAAAGCCTCAGCTGAGGGGAGATGTCAATTCACTTCCGCCTAACAACTCTGCAGGACCAGCAGGCGAACACACACGTTCATTACCAAGTCTAATTAGGCCGGCAGACAAGTGGCATTAATCATTTTTGACTGTACCTGGGATTCAAGCCCCCTTCCCTCCATAATCACAAAATTTCATGCTCTGATGAGGTGGGGGGACAATTAAGCCCACATTTCATGCTTTCACTTTCATCTCTCCAGAAGACAGGAAGCAGGGAGGAGAGGAAACAAGATACAGCTTGGGGACCTCGGGAGGCCTCCCTCAAAGCATTCCAGATCTGTTCTCTGTCCCCAAATACACACACACACACTCACTCCACTAGGACTCTTCCTAGAAGAAAACCCCAATTAGGGCCCAGGGCAGGGGAAACTGGAGACAGGGTTCCACTCTCTTTAAAAGCTCAGTGTCCTTTTCCCTAACCTCCCCAGCCAAACAGGGGCCCGAGTCCGTGAAAAGACTTCAAGCCACACACTTCAAAGCTGCTGGGCATACTAGACAAATAAAATACTTTCCAGGCGCCCAAGAGTTCTCGGGTCTGCTGTAGGGTAACTCAGTGTCAATGTCCAGTAACCTCTTCCACAAAGAAATCATGGCAAGAGGGGACTCCCCAGGATCCCGTGGCTGTCGCATGGGCGGTTCCAGTCTTCACAGAGAGGTGGGCTGAGCCCAGCCATCAATGAAGTGACAAGGCAGAGCTGGGAGGGCTGGCCAGGGGGGCCCTGTGGGACACCAGTCTCACCCCAGGAAGTCCCCTGTCCCTGAGGTTCATGAAGAGCACCTCCTCTTCACATCATAATTACACATCTATCAAGTAGGGGGTAGGATAAGGAGCCCCAGGGCTCCCCTTTCAACCCTATAATTCCAATCCCATAACACCTCAGAGTCCTGAACGAGGGACGACGGCTCCAGAGAAGCCCATGGGCATTTACTGCATCGTGCAAGGTGTGTCCCAGCATCCCTCCTTGCCTGTGGAGTTGGACTTTGGTTTCCCCATTTTCCAGACTTTCTCTGGTCCGGGATGGCTTGCATACCCACAAAACGAGATGAACAGTAAAAGGTCAACTCTGTGCCTTCTATAGAAGAAAGGGTCCAAAACCTCTAACGGGTGTTTACTGATCGCAAAGCCAAAGGGCAGCGGGTAACTCTGCAGGGTGTTTGCTGCCGGCCCTGCATCCCCGGAGTGCTGGAAGTGGGCCCTCACCACTGCTATTGCCCCCACCCCAAAACACACATGCCCCCACAGAATCTCTCTCTCTCTGTCTCTCAGTATCTCTCTCTCTCTTCCAGTTCCCACTGGAGTTCTTCCCTTATCTACTAAACACGATTTTTTAATCCTGGAAATTAACATTAACTCTGAACCTCCTGACAGGCAAATCCAGCCTTACCCAGAGTCAGTTACAGACCTGGACATAAGGGTTAGGCTAGGTGGGAAGGTCTTTCACTGCAGAGGCAGGCAGGCAGTGGGAAGACAGCTTCCTAAAATTTTCCTTATTAAAACTCCATATTGCTAACATAGCTCCCACCCATTGTCAGCCTCCTGCCCAGACAGAGGTCCTTTCTGTACCACTGCCCTTCTGCTTGTTTCCAAGAGCAGAGAGACTTAGGAGGAAAAACAAGCCACCGCCTTCACCAAATGCTACTTACTGACGCTGCTCTGTGCCTGGCACTTTGCTGGGCGCAAGTGATACAAAGACAAGGCGCCAATGTCCCAGTGCTCTCGAAGCCACTGGCATTCAGCAGGGACACTCCTCAGCCACAGGAAGCAGAAGTGTTTCTGGAGGACGATTCAAACCCACACATTCTGTGATGCTCACGGCACTCACTTCCCTTCTTAGTTCGGCCACGCAGGGTTCGAGAACTGTACTCGCTGCTTGGAAAAGTGACCTCAGAGGTGTCACGAGCTCAGACAAATTGTGACAGCTGTTGGATGGGAGGGGATAACACTAACATTCATATTGCATTAAACGTTCATAACGCCTTTTGCCAGGCACTCTGTTAAACACTTTACATACATTAATTCACTTAATTCTCACATTAACACAATGCAGTAGGTAACGTTTTTATCCCCACTTTTTTATAACAAGGAAGCAGAGCACAGAAAGGCCCAGAATGACACAGAGATTAAGTGGCAGAGTAAGGATTCGAACTCAGGTCTTCTGGTTTCAGTCTGTTCTCTTAATCGCTGTCTGCTGCTGCCTTTTTAAAGTCATATTTCTGAACCTTGCTTTTTGAAACAAAGATAAAACACACCAAGCCCACCACGGAATGAGATCTTCAACTTAAAGAAAGATGCTCAGTGATTGTGGCCAGCTGTGTCTCCGCCTGCCCACAGCTCATCTGCACCTCAGAACGTGTCTCAACTGTTTCCATCCAGCCACGGGTCCACAAGCAGTTAAATATTAATAATGACAAACACCAGCTCTGCTCCCTCTCTGGTATTCAGATATCCCTGCTTGATGGAGTCCCCAAATGCCTTACTACAGACTAGAATTCCAGTGACCTGGATTTGCCAGGGTTCCAGAACAACTAAATCCATGACGGTGAGAATAACGCCCCCGTCTGTGTTTAGAGAATCAGTGGATACAGTAAAGGAGCCTCGACCCTTGAGAGGGTGATCGTTGCCAAGACATCCACGGGCAAGTTTCATGTGATTCTACTATAAGGTCAGGAGCCTTTATGGAGTGACAGCAGTCCTCCACCCACAACACACGCCTCTCTAAAGTTTGCTCTTTCCTTTTGTCTTAGCACCTAAACGGTGAGTTCTGGTGGTGGAAGGAGCACCACCTCCTTTCCCCTCCAATCTTTCCCTTCCACTTGACACTGGCTTAGAATGTGAACTTTCCTTCCCTGACGCTAGGAAGCACCCTGCCCAGCCTCTGCTGTGAACTAGGGGGGGCGGGCAAGGTAGGGTTTGCCTGATAGGGAAGTGGCTGCTGCAGTCAGATGGGAGCCCCCGGCCTTTGGGCAAGGGGGAAGGGCCTTTGCTGACAGATACAACCCACACACCATTTCCAGAGACGCTTGTTAGGGGCTCTGCCCTCCTCTGTGCTTTGTACTTCAGATATTTAAACTATCTCTATAAACACATAAACACATGGATGTGGATATCCTCCACCAAATATGACAACCACAAATATGGGGGTGGGGAGAAGGCACCCCTTAAAGAAATACACACACCTGAAAATAACCCCAACCTCCAAGAAGACTGCAAATTTGCTCAGTAAGTCTACACCCTGGGTGTCTAGTGGTCCACAGTCCAGCTTTGAGAAGAGTCTGACTCCAAAGGAGGCTGGAGGGGCCTGAGAGCTCCGGGGAGGAAAGTACTGGACAGGAAGTTGGGGAATTTTAAAGCCTGAGGACTGGTGCAGTAACCCAGGAGGAGGAGGAGGAGGAGATGGAGGGGGAAGAGGAGGAGGAGGGGAGACAGGGCATTGCCAAATATTTAGAGCAGAGTCCAAAGGTTTGAGGGTCAGAGGTGAAAGGCAAAGGGGGGCGGGGCACAGGTCCAGGGTGACCTCAAGCTCACGTCAACCTTACAGCCCATTTTCATTCAAAGCCTAACCAGGTGGGCGTCTGGGTGGCTCAGTGGGTTGATCCGCTGCCTTCGGCTCGGGTCATGGTCTCGGGGTCCTGGGATCGAGTCCCTGGGATCGAGTCCCACATCGGGCTCTCTGCTCAGCAAGGAGCCTGCTTCCCTCTCTCTCTCTCTCTGCCTGCCTCTCCGTCTACTTGTGATCTCTCTCTGTCAAATAAATAAAAAAAATCTTAAAAAAAAATTTTTTTAAATTAAAAAAAAAAAGCCTAACCAGGTCTCTTTCTTGTCCCATCAGTGTGCCCTAAAGGAGAGGCGTACCACAGGGGGGCATGTGCCAAGGGCCTGTACCACCGGCGACAAACAAGCCATATTCCCATTAACGCTGATAAGCAGGGGTCAAATGGCCATATCAATACCAGTCTCATGACCCACTGTCAAGAAGCTTCAACCAAAACAAGAGAGTGCGTGTGAGACAACGGAATGACCTTGCCGCGGTGGTCATCATCCCCAGCCTGAGTGTGTGTGTGTGTGTGTGTGTGTGTGTGTGTGTGTGTGTGTGTGTGTGGCGGGGCGAGGTATGCACTTGTCAGGGAAAGGGGTATTTGTTAAACACAGCACCACCGTACCTGGGCGGTAGGCGGTCACTAAAGCATACCCGCCAGGCGGCTAAGAGCAGAGTCTCCCGGGCCTGTCTCCCTTCGCTGAAGTGGAGAAGGGCAATGCCCGTCCCCCGCGCCAGCCCCGCGGCAGCTCCCGGGCTCGGACTGCGGGCTTCCCGCGCGCCCCTCCCCTGCCCTGCCCCTCACACTCACTAGCGCAGCGCAGCGCCTGCCGCAGCACCTCTCGTCCGCACAGGTCGCACCAGCCCCGGCCGCTCCGCAGCGCCAGGTCGGCGAAGCTGTGACCCTCGCCTCGCTCCACCGGGACGCGGGGATCCTGCGGCTGCTCGAAGATGCTCCGCACGTCGCGGGGCCGGGGCGCCCCAGGCCGCCGCCGCAGTCTCTGCTGCAGACCAGGCCGGAGAGGGCGAGCGGGTCGCGAGGCCCGCGGTTGGGGCTCCGGGTCCCCCCGGGCCGCCCTCCGGGCGCCGCGCCCCTCGTGCGCCCCGGGCGCGGTGGAGAGGGGCGCGGGGGCGCAGCGGCGCGAGGAGCGGCCGGGGGGCGGCGGTGGCTCGGGGCCGCTCAGGCTCTGCAGATAGCGCGGCGGTTCCGGGTCCAGGAGCAGCCGGTAGGGACGCTGCCCGATGGCCGGGGACGCCATGGCCATGCCGGCCGAGCGCGGCGGCTCGCAGCGGTGGCGCGGCTCCCGAGTCAGCCTCGAGAGAAGGGCGGCCCCACACTAGCGCGCCTTTAAAGGGACCGCAGCCTGCAGGGCCGGGCGAGGCGGGGCGGGGGCGGAGAGACCCGCGCGCGGCAGGAAGGCGCCCCGGGGAACTACCGATCTGCCAAGCGGCGGGGAGCCGGGGCGAGCGCGGGTTTCGGGGTGTCTGCGGGAAGCAGACCCGACGACTGGGGCAGCTGAAGAGGAGTTGCTGTCGGGACCGTCAGCCTTCAGCCCTGCCTCCTTCCCTCTCCCACCACTTGGAGGTCCCCGCCTCCACCGCACCCCCGCACCCCAACACGCCCAGGTGAGGGAGCGGGCGGCAGGGAAGGGCTTGGGAACTAGCTGGGGATGGGTCTATGGAGAGGTCCCTGGGCCAGGTGTCCGCGCGCCCCCCTCCCGCTTCTCCTGCCCACGGGAGGGTGTGCGCCCTGGCGCCCCTTCGCCGCAGCCTCCAGGCTAGCCGGCAGCGCGTGGGTCGGGCAGGCCCGGCCGGCGCTCCGGTTCCCGCAGCAGCGCCGAGTCGCGTGACTCCGCGCGACGGGGGACGCTTCCGAGGCTGACCGCGGGAAGCCGCCTCCGCGGCGGGCTAGGCTGTCAGCCTGCGACTTTCACTCTTGCTGGATTTCCCCTCCCTGGGCGGCCCTGCCTGGTAGGATATTCCTTTCCGGGAAAATGGGGGTGACGCGATCCTGGGCCCTGGATCGTGAGAGCGCTCCCTCGCCCCATGGCTTGGGAGAGCTTGCCTTCCCAAGTCAAACCCGCCTCTTCCCACAGCTGCTCCAGGAACCACTGTGGAAACGCCAGCCCCGAAAGCCCCACGCTGCCTTAGGGACGGACAGCTCACTTGTGGGACCGAGAGACGGATTGCGTTCTGCTAGCGCCAGAGCCGGCTTCATAACTTCCATTTGAATGCTCTGATTTCACCATCTTGAAAGTCTTAATAATTTTTGAATTATTATTCAAAAATTAGTAACATTTCGATAATTTCCAGCATTTTTTCTTTACACTGGGTCCCACAAATTACGCAGCCTGTCCTGATCGTCTCACGTGGGCGGGGAACAGGACTAGCTGGGTCTTTAAACAGGCCAGCTGCATGATCCGGGGCCCTCTCCGGCCTCTACAGTTGTTTGTTTGTTTTTGTTTGGTTTTTGTTGTTGTTGTGTTTTGGGGTTTTGTGGGGGGGTTTTTGCCTGTAAATTAGTCTGGGGCTGGGAAGACAAGTAAATGCTTTTGCGATCCGCCACTCTGACGCGGTGATCACGGACTATCCTCTTACAACTTGGGGTTCAGTTTGGTTGATTTAACAGAAGTCGCCAGCCACCAACTTTGGAAACAAGCTAAATTCCTCTAGACTTGAGACGCATCCTCTCCTTCCCAGGCCAGGGATGGGACTCCCCCTAGTGTCTGGTAGGGGAATCTCCACTTTTGTTTTTTCTTTCACCCTGGAGATAATTTTTAGGTAATTCCTGAAATTTCAAGAGTCAAGTGGTCAGGGAATTCCCAGACCGCTTGGGTCCATGGCTTTTCCTCCGTGGTGGCGGCAGTCAGAGAGTCGTCCTCATTTGTAGTGGAGGACATGTGCTGGGTCCCCGGGGTCTCACCAGAGGCTGGAGCTTCTCACCTGAGGAGGTGATTTCCGGGCACAAGGGAAAAGAGCCAACCTCACAGAGTTCCAGAGCAGAAGGAACTGAGATGAGGGAGGGTGCACGATGAACCACCCCTTTTACTCCCCTCCCCCACCTTTCTGCTCCTCCCTCTGAACCTTGCTTTCCCTCTCATCCGTGGTTTCCAACTTTGGCGTGCAATCTGCTGGAGGGCTTGTTAAATCCCAGATTACTGGCTCCACCGCCGGAGTTTCTGAGTCAGTAGGAGTTTAGGGCTGAGATTTGAGATGTTGCATTTTTAACAGATTTCCAAGTGGTGTTGCTGCTGCTACCTTGTGCCCAAGGAGTCCACTACTCTAGATCTAAGGTGGTGATAAGGTGGGCTTCACCATTTTCCCGCCATGGGGCAGGTAAGCTTCAGTGGACACTCTGAGAAGAACTCATTAGGAGGGGAATTTGCTATCCCTGAATGCCTTCTGCTGAATGTTCATGCAGGAAAGTACAGTTTGCCTTTTTGGTCACTTATTCCCACCTCTTCCATTTTTTTTCTGCAAACGGCTTTCTCGGGGCTGTTGCAGAAACCTGCCATGCATGTAAAGATCTGCTTGTACCCACCCCTCTGTTATCCATCCCATCACCACAGGCTTGAGGCTCATTGGAGGAGATCACTGCCTCCCAGGAGGCAGGGAGCTGGGTGGGGTCCAGGGTGTGGACCCAGCCTGAGCTCTGGGTGACAGCTTGGTGTGGCAAGAAGAAAAGACCTGGCAAAGAGCACATCACTGAAAGGCCAGTTCTGAAATGCCATTTGTGAAATAATTACCAACAATTGCCATCTCTGTCCTCTGTCCCCCTCCTTGCCCCCCCCAAGCATGAGTTTGGGCAGCCCAGCCCAGATCCCCTAGATAGAGTCTCATGGGATGAGTGCCTCCTTGAGCCCGGGGAAACTGAGGACCATCTAGAACAATCAGATGTAAACCCCTTCCCAGTTGTCTGAGCTGCACAGAAAAATTGACTTTCCCTTCCTGCTATAGCTCTGATATGCAGGAATGGGGGTGGCTGCTCTCAGCCTGGAATGGTGGAGGAGATTGTGCCCGGCCAAAGCCCCACACTTGGCTTCTGGGATGGGAACGGAGATGAAGAGGGAGATACGTTAAGTTCATGTAACCAACCCAAAAAGTTTATCAAGTTTATCTTAAGGTTCATCTGCCTGAGCCAAGAAATTGAGATCGGGAGAGGTAGTTGCCACCCCTGACCCCCAACAGGAGGCTCCTTGCATCCTTTGATACCATCTTTCCCAGCCCAGTCCCCTTCTTCCCTGAAGGAGCAGCCCCTCCCACAACACACGCACACACACACACACACACACACTCTCTCTCTCTCTCTCTCTCTCTCAAGAGTCAGTCCTCCTTCCCCAGAGAGGAAGTACTAAATAAACTCCAGTCTCACTGGAGGGTCAGGACGATGCCTGGAGTCGTGGAGAGTTGATGCTTGAGGTTCAGAATTGTTGGGATGCTCTTCGGTCAGGCAGGCCACCAGGGAAAGACCACAACGTCTGCCCAGACACCTCCACTGGCAGATTTTCCCATGTTCGCAGATCCTCTTGGTTCATAGCCATCGACTTTTTTTTCTGTGTGTGACTCACTCCCAGAGGAGTAGGTGTGCTGTTTTTATTTTGGACCAAGGGGAAGGATTATGACAGTCGTTTGAGTGTGTGGTCAGTGTGTGAGGTCACTTCAGAGGTGGTCCAGAGCGTGCTGGTTCCTCCATGGGGGGAGGGGGCTGGCAAGCTGTTTCAGGGCTGCCCCCACCCCCAACCACCACCGCTGAGCTTCCCAGTAGGAAGGAAAGGGGAAGGACAGAACGCATCCTGACTTTCTGAAGGGGAAGTTTTTGGTTTTGTTTGGCTTTGAGGCATCTGAAGCCACTGAAATCCCCAAAGCATGTAGGGGACCTCCCAGTGATTCTGAGAGACCAGCTGTTTGCATGGGCTCGCCGGGCCAGTCAGGACAGGTTAGGTTATGCTGCGGTAATAAACAGCCTGCAAACCTCACTGCCTTTAAACCAGAAACTTCTTTTTCACTCCTATGACTTGCCCTCTGCCAGCTGGCAGGGAGGCTCTTCCCCAAAGCCACTCAGGGCCCCGTGCTGATGGAGCGGCCACCACATCTCACATTGCCAGCCATAGGGCCAGAGGGAAGCCAAGAGACCCCGGAGGCTCCCATGCATTGAGCCAGCCCCACAAGGGGAGCAAGAAGCGCAATGCCGTCATGTGCTCAGAATGGGGAAGGAGCTGAAGTATCTGGTAAACAGCACCCAAGGCAAAGCTTCAGGGGCACAGAGCAGTTCTTCATTTAAACAAGTAGCTAAGTGAGCGGGCGCTGCTGTCAGTGCTAAAGGTCCAGGAGCGAAATGGACATGTTCCTGAAGCTTCCATTTGGTGGGAGAGCCATTACAACCATGCAGACATAATGTTGGTAATATCGGGTCCTGAGTACTTTATAGTGAAAAGTAAAGCACGTTAAGAGGACAGAAAAAGGCAGGGACAACTCTTCGGTTCAAGGATCAGGAGAGACCCCTCTGAGGAGCAGACCTGAATGGAGGAAGCCCTGCATCTGCCTGAGCAAGGGTGGGACAGGCTAAGGCAACAACAGCCCCGAACTTTCCGGTACCTTAGGAACAGGAGTTTGTTCCAAATGTGTATCCCCAGACTCCACTTCCAGAGATCCAAGAAGTCTGGGTACTGGCTGTGTTTTCTAGGAGTTGATTAAAGTGCCTCACCAACCCCACTCTGAAAACGGGAGCAAGTGGGTAGCGGGGATCGTGCGCCCTGATGTAGACATCTGAGGGGAAATGCTCTCACCCTTGTTGAGCGCAGGGTTATAGCTCGGCCGGCAACTTCCTTCCCTTATTGGGCAGCCTGTTGGACCCAGAGCTCAGCCTCCCAGGGGGTCCAAGTAATGGGATTCAGTAACACCTTCTGTTGCTAGACTGTGAGCCGGGACCATAATAAAATGTTGTTGGAGAATTAAAATGTTTGTAAACGTCTCTTATCAAATGCTATGTGTTATACATATTTACTCAAAAAATACGCATCCAGTGCTTACCATGGGCTGGCACTTTGGGCTTGATTGACTTGCTCTCCATGGCAGCTCTGTGAAATGGCTGACATTCCTATTTTACAGGTGAGAAAACTGAGGCTCAGAGAAGTCATGTGACCGGCCCCAAAAGGTGTCATGGTCTGGACTCAAACGCATGATTTTTGGCTTTGCATGACCCAGCTGGTATGGTAAAAAGGGCCGTGTTTAAACATCTCTGATCTCACTTTGTAGATGGAGTTTAAAGAATCAGCAAAATACTTCCCCATTTTTCTTTCCCTGTTGAAATCCTGTTCAACATTCGAGGTCCAACCCAAATGCCATGGAGCTTTGCCAGGGCTGCCCAGACCCGACCCATCACTCTTTCTCCTGGGTTCCTCCAAGTCGCTTGTGTCTCTAACCCTCACATCATCCTGATGTGAGTCACAATTACATTGTACATTTTGCCTTCCCCACTTGGGTCTTGCTGGCCTCTCTGATCACACAGTCCAGGGAAAGTAAGAGGTGCGCCTCAGTGTTGAATAAAATGAATTCAGCTGTCAGCTCCCACCGGTACCTGATCCCAAACTCATCTCTTAACACCCTTTAGGCCATGGCCCCTGCAGGGTGAGGAGACCAGGAATTGCCTGGCCCGATGAGAACGGAAGGCACCCAGTGACCTGCGGGGGCTGGGTGACAGTGGTAGTGTCGGGAACTCTAAGACTCACGTGCATCCTCCCAAGTTGATGGTCACTGGGGTGGATTTCTTGCCTCCTGGGCCACGGGTGAAGGTTGGTAGGGCCCCATCCCCACTTCAGGTGTTGGGTTTTCTCTTGGTCACCGAGTGCCACCGAGTGCTAGTGTTCCCACGGGTAACAGCTAGGTAGGTCCTTGACAGTACTTAGGACAAGAGGACAAACGAGGGTGGGAATTCAGCAGGGATGTGGGGGCTCCTGGAAAGGTGTCCCCATGCCGGGTGGGGGTGGGGGGGCTTGTTGGCCAGGATTCAGTGATGCCTCCCCTGTCCACCTCTCAATTACGGAATTTTTCCATCCCAAGTCATCCACCAGACTTATGATAAGCCCGGTTGTGTGTACGTTTCTTCTTTCCATGTGGAAAAACTCAGCTATTCCAGGTGGATTTGTCAGCAGCTTCTCCCCCTCAGCCAGAGGGGAGGCTCCAAGCCACAGCCACTCACATTCCAGCACTAAGCCTGCGTGGGGCCCATCACTGTGGCAGGAAGCCAGGGACCGGGACTGGGACAGACCAGTACGAGCACTGTGGCCTGGGTGGCCTTCCAGGCTAGCCCTGCTCTCACCACAGTACCCCTATGCCCACACACGCCCCACCCCATTCCTTCTGGGTCTCTATCTTGTTCCCCTCATTTCTGTCCCCTCCCTCCCATCCTCCTCCTCCTTTTCCCTCTCCATCTCTTTATCACGCCATTCCTCTCCGTCCTCCCTCCCACCCCCTCTCCTGTCCTCATTCCCATCTCTCATCTCCCACCCACCCACCCACCACACACACAGGCCATGTCTCTCTGCAAAAGGGCAGGGAAAGGACCCAACTGCTTGAAGGAGCTCCCAAGGGAAATAATCAGAAGTAGCCTTGGATTATTTCCCTTGGAAGCTCCTTCAAGCAGTTGAGGCCTCGGCGCTCCCCCCCCCGCCCCCCGCCACTGGCGCCACTTGCCTAAAGGTTCTCTGCAAGGAAAAGGGAAAAGAAGCCGGGAATGCCATCCTGGGCAAAATCCCGGAGGCAGCTCGGAAGTGAACCCCGAAGGGCTCCTTGTGGAAACCCTCTGAGGCTCCCCCGCTGAAGTGAGACAGCCCCGTGACAGCAAATGGTAGGGTGCGGTGGGAGAGCAGTCGGGCCCTTGTGGGGGTCTCTGCTGTCCCCTAGCCTGGCTCCCCTGGCCTCAGCGGTCAGCTGGGGATGGAGGTCGGGCGGGGGGGGGTTTAGTCAGGCGTCTACTGCCTCCTGCCCTTTGCGGGGGCCATTCACGTGTCCTCTGCAGGGTGTTTGCAAACTCTGCCTCAGGGTTCTCCAGCATTAGCTTGTGTGAGAATCACCGGGTAGCTCATCAACAATGCGGGTTCCTGGGCCACACCCCAGGCTGCCTGGAATCCTGTGGGTGGGTCCCAGAAGCTCTGTTTTGAACCAGGACAGCCTCTAAAGAGGACACCGAGGAGCTCCTGAGAGAGACTGCCCGCGGCACTAGGGCATGGAGGGAGGTACCAGGTGGCCTGCCCTTCTCGCGTGGGGAGCTGGGACGCGCCCCTATGTCCTCCTAGAGAGGCCCATTTTTAACAGGCCCAGCCTGTTTTAAGAGGATGCTCCCCGTGAATCTGAATGCCATGTGGGTCCTTCCCAGACCTTTGTGACAGAACTGAGCCACTGCCTGGCCCGGCCCAGTGAGACAAGAGAATCTGTTTCTTGACCTTCCCCTGCTCAGGGGCCTCACAGCCAAGTGAGGTCAGGGGAGGCAGGGTGTGCAGACAACTCCCATGGTGTTTCAGGCCCCGTGTGGAAATACCTGACTTATTCCTACGGGTCCCTTGGACAGCCATCACCGCCATTTCACAGCCCAGGAGACCGACACGCAGTGTTTCAACACACCCTCCACTGAAGAGTCCTGTCTTTAAAATCCTAGTTGGACTTGACATCAACCTGCACCTGTGGTTCCCTGAGACAAAGCTCGAGTTCTTTATCATGGCCCACAAGGACCTTTTGGGTCTGGCTTCTCCCTTTCCTCAACACCAACTTCCCACTGAGCTTCCTCTCAGGGACGCACATACCTACAGTTCCTTCCACACCACGGTCTGTGCTGTTCCCACTGCCAGGAATGCCTGCCGTGCCTTCTTTGCTAGGTAATTCCGCTCACCTGCGGAGGCCACACCCCGGAGCCCACACGTCCCCAAGTCCTTCCCTGACACCCTCCCAGGCTGACCTCAGCACAGCGCCGTGAGACAGGGAGGTCACACTGCCGTTGAGCCGTGCGTCGCTGGCCCGGCCCTTTCCTCATGACACTGAACTGCCCCCCTCCCGCCTCCCAGTGAGCTCCTCAGGGGCAGGCAAGCCATGGCGGTCACCTGTGTGGTTCGGCCACCAGTAACGGCGCCTGGCACCCCGTGGGTGCTCAGGTCAAGTCTGCGGAGCTGAGTGCACCACGGGCCTTGGTCCACTTCCTCACTCCCTACTGACAGAGAATCAGAGCCTCTGCAGAAGTTGAAATGGGGGTAGGCATCCACGACAGCGCCTCTGCCGAAGCCTTCGAGTTCTCTCTGCTGGGCTTTCCTTGTGAGCTCACAGAACCTGGATCCTGTCATCCCCCAAAAATCTGTGCTTGGCTCTCAGGGATCCCAGGCTCTTTTGCTGAGCCCCACCAAGCATGTGTGAGCCAGAGGCAACCACAGCTGCCAGGGAAAATCCATCCTGGGATGTCCCTGTGGGGACTCTGATGAGCTAGAAGGGTCAGCCCCAGCTTCACACAGGCAAAGAAGGCCCGAGGTTGCCCAGGGCCCAGGGGCACAAGGTAGCAGCTGGCTCCAGGGGCCCCAGAATTGGAACCCACTGGGCTTAAATGACCCCATGGAGACACACACACACACACACACACACACACACACACACACACACAAACCCCAAATGGCATACATAAAGCCGCTTAGGCTCAGTGCTAGCAACCCCTGCCCCAGCAACCCTCTCCTGGGTCTTTAGAGGATGCTGGTCTTTTCCATAGAGAAGCAGCAGGTAGGGCATCAGAGTCGAGCACCTCACTTCTGGGTCATGAGGCAGTGCAGCCTCTGAGGACATGGAGGCTTCAAGAAGATGGGCAGGAAAGGTTTCTAGGGTTATCTAGAGTCAAGCATAATGTTGTTTTCATGCTTCGGTGCACAAATGGGGCTTCCCAGCTCCCTCCCTCCCCTAAGAGGGCTACTTCACTGCATTCTCCAGGCCAGGTGGGGAGCGTAGCGTGGTTAAGGGGAGACTGGATGGAGTTCAGGGGAAAGACAAGTCTGTCTGAATCTGAATGTCCAGGCACCATTCTAGCTTCTAGGCAAAATGAGGGGACACTCAAAATGACCCACAATAGTGCTCATGCTCAGTATTTAGGACACAGCCTAGGTTTTGAAGAGTGGCGGGGTGGGGGAAGGGCCGGCTGGGGGAAAGGAGTAAGCACTTCAATGGTGGATTGAAGGGGGGAGAAAAGAGAGATCTCCTTTCTCCCCCAATCCCAGGCCCCCTAGACAGTCCCCCAAATGGCTGGGGGCAGGAGAAGGAATGGGAAGACAAGCCCTCCCAGCAGGATCTTCCCCGAAATTAGGACCCATTTAGGGGAAAGGCAGGGATCAGGAAGTGACCGGTCCCTCCTGCATTTCCCAATCCTGTCCTCACAGATCCCCACCCAGCGCTTGCTGGGAGGCCAAGTGCACTCTGCCAAGAGCCCTCCCCTGCCTCACAGACACAGCCCAGTGAGAGCCACTCAGAAGTAGAAAAGAAGGCCACATTTATTCCCCTTCTCAAAGGTGCAGGCCTCTTATCTGGACCTGTAGGCCTGTGCTCACGGCTGAACGCGGCTGTGTCTCCCAGGGCCCGGTCAGGCCTCAGGGAGAGAGGAAGGTGAGGGTGCCCGAGGCCCTAGCACCTGGCCTGGACCCCCCATTCTCTCCTCCCAGGCTCTGCCAGACCCAGAGTAGAGGGAGAGTCAGGCTCTGTCCTGCCTGGGGCAGAGAGCGGGAACCTTCAGAAGTCACAGGAGAGGGCAGGGCTGTATGTTCAACATAAAACCCCTTAAGATGAGGGAAGACTGAAATGAGGCCTTTTGACCCAGCATCCTAGGGAAACCCCCAGAGGCCTCCCCTTCTGTTCCCTGAGAAGCGAACCCCTATAGCCCAGAGGAGGTGGGCAGGCAGGCCGATGGGAGCCTCTTCTCCCTGCGGCCTGCCAGAGGTGACCTGAGCCTGCACGAGGCGCCAAGGTCAGCCCAGGCAGGGGTCCTGACAGAGCACCTGCCGCCCCAAACCCTGCCATTGCTGCTTTGGGCAGAGAGGCAGTGGAAGGTAATGCTGGTGACGTCTCCCAGCTGTCGGCCAGGAGGGAGGTAGGCTGATGAGAAGGGACCAGACGTGATCCCTTGGTAGGCCCCATACTGCAGGCAGGAGAGCAGTGTTCGGATGATTCTAATGCTTCAGGATGGCGGGCGGCCCAGAGCTCAGAGATCAGGAGTCAGGAGCCGACGGGGGCCGACTTAACCTGTAAGGAAAGGTGCAGATTAGCTTCTCCCATGCAGGAGAGAAGCCCGAGGGCCGTGTCAGGACCCAGCACACTCAGCTGTGGGGAGCACCGAGCCATTCAAGTCTTCAGCTATCCCCTCATCAAGTCTTTGACCCCCGACTACACATTAGAATCCCCTGGGGGGAGGTTTATAAAATCCCCCACCCCTGTCAGCACCGGAGTCTCTGGAGGCAAAGGCTGGGGCTGCACTCTTAGAAGTTCCCCTGGTGAATCCGGGGCAGCCAAAAGGTCAAGAGGAGGGAACAGGAATTCAGATGGCTTCTGCAGGCTCTTTGGCTACCGCTCTGAATAAGGAAGTAAAAATTCACTAAAATAAAGTTTTGAGCTATCTGTAAATAGATTCTGTATCACAGCGAGAAAAATTTATGGCACTAAAATTAGAACTTCCTGCCCCTGAGGGCTGTTTTGGAAAGAATCTCCTCCTTGAGGGTATTTAAGAAGCTGGGACCTGGAGGGGATGCCCCCCTCAGCCCAAGGACACTCCCCAACTCTGGGGACAACCACAGGCTCTGCTCCCAGCACCCCAGCTCGTAATCCCAATTCCAGGTTCCAGACTGGCCTGGCCTCCGAGGAACACTTAGCATTTAGTGAGCCCCTCCCTCTGTGCCCCCTCCCCTCCCCAGCACATGGCCTATCTCATCCCAGTTCACCCTTAGCTCCCACCAGGAGCTTGGGATCATTTTTCCTATTTCAGAGGGGAGGAAACTGAGGCCCAGAGCTGAGAAAAACCTCCCAGGGTCATGCAGTCAGGAGTCAAACCCTACGGGAGTCTGCAGATTCCTTCCATTGTGCCACTGGTCCTCCCGTGGGGAGGTGACAGACACAGGGCAGTGGGGAAGCTGTTGGGGGGATATGGGCACACGCACCCCAAGTATGTATGTATGAAACAGGCCATGGAGCTTCAGGGCAAGGACCATCCCCGACACTGAGATCATGTCCTTCCTTCTCTTTGGGGTTAGAAAACGTGCTTTGTAAAGCACGACTACTAGATGGCAGGATTTTCCCTTTCAAATCTGCTTCCTTATATGAGAAGTCGGTCCCTCTGTTACTCCCCAGCTTGCTTTTGTGAGTTTTACTGGCGCAAAAAAATCCCAAAGTCTGAGTGCTGAGGCACGCTCCCTGTGCCCTCTCCAGGACCCCTCGTTCCCCCGAGGAGGGGAGTCTAACTGGGGTGTAATGCAGAGTCGGGGAGGCTGGGCCTGCAGCTGGGCCGCCCTGGGAGCCTGGGCGTGAGGCCGGAGCCCAGCAAGGCCAGAGAAACCCAGGCCTCGGGCAGTCAGGCCAAGCTCGGTGCTGCAGTTTCCCCGCATGTGACACAGAGATGAAGAGCAGCAGTCCGTGGACGGGGGCCAAGGGGGCAGGAGTGGGTCTGGGGGAGGCATGGGGCAGAGTCCGCATTCACGGGGAGCAGGACGTGGCCATAGCTCCATGTGCCCCCAAGCCCCCCTTTCGGACTGCCCTGAGGCTCACATCCTCACAAGGATGGCGACCGGCCTGCGGACAAGGCCAGAGCTCTGAAAGGACTGTCATCAGCCCGCCACACACGCAGTGGGAGCTCCTCACCCTTCAATGACGTGATTGTTGTCCTGAAGGTCAAAGGCCAGCAGCTTCATCTCCTCACAGAGCTCCTGCATCCTGTGCGGGGCAGAGGCAAGAGAGGTGTCTGTGGCTGAGGTCGACGTCGTCCCACTACCCCCTTCCCCGAGAAGCCCGCCACCCTGACTCTTTATTCCGGGGCCTGAGGCAGAACCCCTCGGGCTCTAACATCTGCACCCTACACCCCCTCTCCCACCACTCCCTCCCACCCCACCCCCCCACACGCCCCTCTCTCCAGCACTTACTGGAGAACCAGGTCTGTCAGTGCAGGGCTGGGATAGGGGGCTGTCAGGGGTGGGGAGACCTGAGCCTCCCTTGTTCTGTCCTGAAGGAGCTGGTGAGATACCTGGTCAAGGATCTGAAGGGAAGCCACACGTTAGTCAGGCGGAATGGGCCACAGATGTGTTTTTTTGTGTTTTTTTTGCAAGAGAGGTATGAGTAAGGATAAGAAAAACATAACAAAATGGCGCCCAGCCTGCATCCCTGGAGAACCCAGAATGCCGGAGGCTTTCCCGCAGGCCCTTCCTTCCCACGTGAGCACAGCTGACACAGCCACCCTCACTTGTCTGTGCTTGGATTTAATGGTCCAGACAGCCATGTTCTCCTCTGGATCTAACCTGCACCTTGATGGCTCAGCACGAGCCAGGAGCTAGGGGAAGGGGCAGCCAGCCAGCCTCTTGAGGAATGGGGCTGCTGCGGGGGCTGCGGGCCAGGGACCTGAGCAGCCTTCTCAGAGCTCCCCGTGTTGGTCTCTTCCCAGAGACCAGACCAGAAGACAGAGGAGGGTTCACACTGCCTCTCTGGAACCTCCCCGGCTACACGAGGCATGAGGACAATGTCCCAGCATTCTGGAAGCTGTGTCCTCACAGTGACCCACAGTCTGAGGTCACCAGGAAGTGCACATTTGCTTGTCAGAGACCTCCTTAGCCACAGTGTGCGTGGACTTGGCCAAGGGCAGGCCTGCCCAGAGGCAGGAAACAGCCCCATGTCCCCAGGGCGCCAGACCAACCTGGCTCCTCTTAGCAGCGCCCATGCCCCTGACCATCGCACACCTTGCTGAGGCTCTCCTGGGCTCCCTGGGCTTCTGTGTTATAGGCAGCCACAGAACAGCCGACCATGCGCAAATGGTTCCTGGTCTCGTGCACCTCCCTGGAGAGAGCAGATAAAAAGTCCGAGCTGGGTTTGCTGGCTCTTCCTGTGGCCCCTCCAGCTGTCAAGGTCACCACACAGACATGGGGGAGAGCAGGAGCTGAGAGGTTCTGAGAATGCGCTTCCCTCACTGTCTCTGTCCCCCCAGGTATGCCCGCAACCCTCCCCTGTCCCACTGGGGGAAGACCGATGGCACTTCTGACCAAGGCCGCCGATGGTCCCATCAGAACGACGGGGAGCAAAACCACACATGGCTGGGGCCCAGCACACATGCCGCTGAGGGGGAGCGCAGGGTCAGGTTCAGCTCCTGAGAGGCAGAGGACAGCCCAGCCAGCGCACTTGCTCTGGGAACTGCCCCATTGCCAGAGCAGAGCAAGGTCAGGACTCTTCTAGAAATTCTCTTTTTCTCTGAGTGGAGGGAGGGGGCAGGAGCATGTCTCCATTGCACAACAAGGAAACCAATCCAAGCACAGACAAGCGCGTGGTCGATTCTCTTTGCGACCTGCACAGTAGAATGACCTGGAGGTGCTTTTAAAATGCTGATATGCAAGCCTGACTTCAGACCAATTAAATCAGAATTTGGGGCAGGTGAGGAGTGGAGAAGCCGTATTCTAATGTGAGGGTGGGTGAGTGCCTGGGTCGCAGCCCCATAATGAGCCCACGGGTTATACAGGCCTGAGAACCTGCCTTCTTTTCTCGGGAGGGGCCGATGTTCCCACAGACAGAGGAAGCGGGGAGGGGCTCAGGTGAGAAGGAAACACCCAAATCCCCTCCAGGGGACAGTGTGAGTGGGTTCTATTTGACCCTGCATCCCCGACCATCGGAAATCTGTAAGCCTGCCTGGCCTCATTCCAGAGGGATCCTGTGTTCTCCCCGAGAAGGGGTTTCCCAGCACACCCACCGGGGAATGCGGGAAGAACTCAGATTTTAGAGACAGAACCAGTACTAGTCGTGGGTCTGCTACTTACTAGCTGTGTAGCACCAAGAATGAGACCCATGTTCTGAGCCTCAGTTTCCTCATCTGCAATGGGGGCTGATAGTGTCTACTGCGTGGGGTCCACATTGTGGGGTTAAAGAAGCTAATGTTCGGAAATCACCCCCGTGCACAAAACCACCCTTTTTTTTTTCCTTTGTTCCTTTACGACTACCTCCCCTCAATCAGGGCTCTGCAAGCCCCAGGGTTCTCTGAAGCCTGAAGAGCCAGGCCAGGAAGGGCCCCCAGGTCTGTGACCCCAGGAGGGGGGGCCCGCCTGTTACCTCATCCACCTGCCGTGCGTGACCAGGGACGTCTGATACTTCTGCACACACGTCTCCTGGAACAGCTGCAGGAGCCTTTTGGCTAAACGACTAAAATTCACCCTGAAAAGAAAGGGACACTGAGGCACAGAGAGAAGCAGCTGGACTTGCCCACACTCATGCATAGCGTCCCTGTGTCTCCAGCAAGGAGACCTCCTCCAAGGGCTGGCATCCCCAGCGGGGCTATGTCTCCACACAAGGAGGGACTGAGGCTCACACACGTGAACTGGGGAGGTCACTGCACTGGGACACAGAACCCAGGGACAGAGAGGCATGGAAGGACCAGGGGATCTCAGGGAACAGACACACTCAAGCCCAGTCCTCACACAGAAGGCGAGATGGTTTCAGAGACTGAGAGGGGGAGAGAGAGTGCGTGAAGGTCAAGGGTGGGCGTGGAACTGGGGGAGTGAGTCTCCAAATAACCATTTAAATTAGGGAGGGCCTCCGGGAAGATGAGTGTCTAGGAAACAGAGGGGCAGAGAGGAGCACAGGGAAGGTCAGGAGCAGGAAGCAGGAAGCGGTAAATCAGGGAGGACAGTTAGGGAAAGAAATACTACACACGATCGTGTTCATGCTGGAAATAAATCCAGGGACTTCAAGCCCGCTTAGTAGAAAGCTCTGTCTGAGCCAGCTACCCAGTCTCCCTCCCCTGGCCCCAGATAACCCGCCCCAGACACACTCACCCGCTTTGCTTCTGCCCAGCTATGGCCTGGGAGCAGGACCCTTTGTCAAGCAGAGGATGGCTCGGCCCCGGGAACCCCCACCCTACTGCTCACCCACCTGCCACGGGCTACTCACTTATCCAGCTTGTGAATCTGCTCCTCGTTGTAGCCAAGCCCTGGAGGAAACAAGGAGGAATGATGTCACCTGTCCAGTCGGTCAACAAAACAGAATGCCACAAGGCTTAGGGACGACTGCAAGGATGCAGAGAGCTCAGCCGGCCCTGGGGAGCTCACAGTCCCGTGGAGCCAGGAAGGTGGAGAGATGAGTACTTGGGGAACACTTCAGGTGGAAAGTGGTGGATGAGGGGGCCTGGAAGGATATGTGGTCAGCCCCAGCCACTCATCCAACACCCCTCCCAGAGGTGGTTGCCTACAGCCTGCGGGTCCCATTCCCGACCATACAAGCTGCGGGCAAAACCAGCTGGGGGCTCTGGAGCCAGGAGCTGGATAAGCCAGGCCACCACCTTGCACCTCTCCTTCACCCTCCACCTCCCCTTCACGGACCAGCCACTTGTGCATGAAGTCCTGGTTCTGTCCCTTGGCCACTTCCGGAGGATGCTCACCAGCTAGGGAGATGCTGCCCCCTGCTGGGCTTGCAGGAAATGGCCTCCCAGCTAGAGGTTTCCCAGTTCCCAGCGGAACCCCCTCCCTGGGCATTTCATCTGGGGTCCTGCTCTCAGCCAGCTGAGCACAGAGCTGCAAGTCCCAGACTGGCTTCCGAGTGGCAGGAAGCTGCAGACTCGGGATTTCGCCGCACAGAATCGGCTTCCTCAGCCATCCCATGGGACACCCAGGACAGGTGCGAGGGGAGAGAGAAAACCAGGAAGCCTTTTGCAGAGCAGCGTTTTTCAGGAGTCCGGGGGTTAGCTGTCAAGGGTTATTCTCCCTTTCACGTTTAATCTTCATGAAGGACTCTTGCAACCAATAGGAACAAAACTGTGAGGCATAAGGGGTTAAACGCCCCCAGACCAGGACAGCTTGGGCTACTGCACCTCCTGGGGTCTCGGTTTCCTTATCTATAAACAGGGGAGGGGGATGCTGCCCAGAGTTCCTACAGGCATGAAATAAATGAGGATCCCAAACAGTGCAGAGGACGGTGTCGGATGCATGGGAGGGGCCCAGAAGGGGGGGAGGCTCGGAGGGCAGAGTCCGAGGGAGGGAGGCAGAAAAGCCCCTGAAGTTCTCCGAAAATCACAGCCAAACAGGCCAGTGGCGCATCAGGAATGGGAGAGTCTCTGTCCATCCATCCCCTCGCCCCACCCTGGGCTGCTCTCCCCTGGGCTGCTCTCCCCTTCCCCTCCCTGGCCAGACCCCAGAGGCAGCACTGAGGCTCCTGGGAACAGACGATCATCTAGAGAGATCTGTATGTCCAAGCCAGTGGCCACCAGACACATGTGGCTACTGAGCACCTTGCCGGTGACTAGCAAGCCTGAGGAAAATAATTTTTATCTTAATTTCATTAATTCAATTAACTAAAACTTTAAAGCTGGAGCAGTGAAAAATATTGTTTTACCAATGAACACAACCTTACTGCTTTGGTAAGAATGACCGTTCCGTCTGCTAAAAGATTAGCTTCCGGAGAAAGATGTGTTGTGAGTGTCAAATATACATAGGATTGGGAGGACTTAGCACACTCACAAAAAAGAAAAGAATGTAAACCATCTCTTTAATATAATTTAAAAAAATTGATTATATGTGGAAATGACAATTTGAATATATTGGGTTAAGTAAAACGTCTTACGAAAATTAGTTTCACCTGTTGGTTTCTACTTTTAAAATTTTCACTACAGGAGAACTCAAAGTTTGGTACATTGCCGGCATCCAGTTTCTAGGGGACAGCGCTCTTAGATAATCCTAGAGCTGGAGGAGAATTTGGCACTCGAGCCCAAGGCCTGCAGTCCACATGTCAGGAGAAGCTTGGAGGCATGGCCGGGGAAGAAGAGGGTTGGGTCCTCTTCTGTGAGCTCCTCAACCCCAAGAGTCAACTGGGGTCTCCCAGGACCAACCCCCTGCCCCAGCCTGCCCCTGGGTTCCAGCCTACCATGCCCCATGACGGCGGTCACTGTGGACAAGCAGCTGCCTGTTCCTAAGCCTGGAAATGAGCTGCCTGTGCCCCCGGAGGTCCCCTGTGAGGACAAGCAGAGAGTGCCGGGGAAGGAGCAGGCCAGTGACTACAGGATATGTCTTCAGACCCTCCCTCATTTGGAAATCCTGGCTATTTCGATGAGCCAAAGACACAATGGCTCGGGAAACATTCCTCAAACTGTAAAGTGCTCTGCAGAGGTGAGGGCTCTCTTCCAAGGGCCACCTCTCCTAGCACAGCCAGGCTCCGGCCATCTGAGCCCCCCAGGCATGCCGTCCACGCCTTTCACAGGGCAACAGTCATAGGCCTCCTGTCCCTCACTGTCCGCAGGCAGCTTAGAGGCGGGGACCCTGCCCTAGGCCAGGGGCACCCCAGCAGCCGCATGCTGGGCCCCCAGCAGCCACAGGGATGGCATGGAACAGCCGGATAAGCAGAGGGCAGGAAGGAGGAAGGGAGGGAAGCAGGGGTAGTTTGCTCTCCCCACGGCTCACCTGGCCTCATTCTGGATTTCTTGAACTGTTTGTAGATGAGGTTCATCTTGTCCAAACAATACTGAATCTGCTGGATGCTGTGGGCAGGAGATGGGGACCAGGCAAGGGGAGAATCAAACAGCACAGAGTAAAAGGGAAGGGAGGGGATGACATGGCTGGGCAGGGAGAGGGTTGGTGGGCCGAGGGAGCAGAGGAGCTGTCCGCCTGCAGAAGGAGCCTCATCACCACAGTCTGGGGGGCCAGTCTGGGAGTGGGGGTGACTCTCCTGTCCCTAAGCTTGTTTGAGGTGCCATGGGGCCAGCCAGCCACCTCTGAGTCACATGTTTATTCTTTCTCTCTGTCTCTCTCTCTCTCACACATTCGAGGTATTTCATCAAAGACCAGAAAGCCAAGCAGGAGAGGCCACAGGAGGATGGCCTTTGCTACACTGGAAGGTTTGAGAACAGAATCCAGGCAGGAGTCTGGACCCTGCGAGTCCGCAGGGCCCGCTGAGGACAGCAGTGCAGCAGAAGCCTTTCTCCTGGTGGCCTGGGGAGAGCAGAAGTCGGGGCCTCATGGTCTATCCCACACCTGGCACATGGAAGGTGCTTAAATCATGAACCGACAACCCCTGTTTAAAACACAGGTGAGGGCGCCTGGGGGGCTCTGTTGGTTCAGTGTCTGCCTTTGACTCAGGTCCTGATCCCAGGGTGCTGGGATCGAGCCCTGAGTCAGGCTCCCTGCTCAGTGGAGAGCCTCCTTCTCCCTCTCCTGCTCCCTCTGCTTGTGCTCATTCTCTCTCTCTCTCTGTTAAATAAATACATAAAATCTTTAAAAAATAAAATAAAATGAAATAAAACACGGATGAGTCCACAGTCCTCAGTCCTCAGTCCTGCCTGGAGGCAGACGGATGTGCGAGATGACCTCTCAAGGACCTTCACCTGCTGGGGTTTAAGGTCAGTAGTGTTTCTTCCTTTCCCTTTTTGGGCTGGATACAGACAGTTGAGATGTTGAATGTGTGTGTCTCTGGGGGGAGGGGGTGTTCTTCCCCACCCTTGGGCCTGTTTAGCTCCACTTCCCTCCTGAAGCTCTTCCCAGTGACCCCATCTCAGCTACTTCTGGAGCTGGACTTTGGGCTGGGCCCAAGCTGGGTCCCAGGCACCCATCCTTTGGAGAACTTGGGGTGGATGAGACCTCAAATCCAGTCTTTTTCCAAAAGACTCAGGCCAGATACATCCCAAATTCAGAATTGTCTTCTGATTCTAGAAAGGCAATCCAGCAGACATAGGTTATGTTGTAGGACAGCCTGAGTGGGGTCTGGGGTCTGGGTCTGGGGTCCAATACCTTCAGCCTTTAAGGAACAGTAAGAGTATCCACTCTAAGAGGGAAACACAGACTAAAAGAAGACTCACAGCAGAAGACTGAGGCCAGGGTTTGCAGCTAAAACAAACAAACAAAACCCCACAGTTTTCAGAGCTCTTTGATTTCGGATCTGGGGGACCGGGTTAGGGATCCCCGTCAGCACTGAGCGGAATGGGTACCCAGAAGAATGGGCTGCGTGGTCAGGGCAGGGCCCGCACACCAGGCTGTAAGGGGGCGGGCAGCCATTCTTATATATGTTGAATGAGGCTCTCGAAGCTGTAAATCCCTGGTGTAGGCCAAGAACATAGGCCTTGGAGGTGGGCAAATGTGACGTCAAGTCCCACCACTGTCATTTGTCATAGACCGTCTGTGTCCCAGAGCACATTAAACTCCCAGAGTGAGCTTCCCCATCCACAAAAGGGGCATACTATCAGCAGTGGCATCCTAGGGATTAAATAAGATGATAGAAGTAGGAGGGCCAATCCAGGGAATGAGCAGAGCAAGTGTTCAGAAGAGGAAGGGAACAAAATTATTCTTTTGTTTAGAACTATTGCACCTGCTAGGATTTCTAATTCTCTCTCTAAACGCCCAGAAGGGGGCAGGACCCCAGATGCTTTTCTCCATAGGGGAGGGTCTTACTCATTCTTGGATCCCACACCACTACCCCATACCCCAGCACCCTGGCCAAGATAAGGGAGAAAGCAGACTGATGCCTATAACAGCTGCCGGACCTTCCGCGCTGTGCGTCCCTGTGCCCACCCCACCAAGAAGGAAAATCCCACAGACCTTCTGTCCGCATGTACCTGATCCCGGTTCTTCAGCAGCTCAGACCTTAGGTTGCTCAGGTTTGTCTGGGACTCTGTGATACTGTGGGAACATCTGGAGAGGGCCTCTGCCAACTGGAGGACAGAAAAAAGGGCAGACCCCCCGGGGGTCCTCAGCTTAGTGTTCTGATAGCAGCCCCGCTGGACCACGGCCCCCCAGCTCTGCTCTTACAGCCCCCCACGCCCGCCTCACTCACAGCCCGCAGCCTGGACCTCAGCTCCGTGACCTTCTTCAGCTCCTGCATCTCAGTCATCCCAGCCACACTGCTGAACCTCAGGGAAGGACAAAGAAAGGACACGGCTGGGGGGTTGGGAGGCAGAACCCCATGACCACAGGAGGGGTATGACATCTTTGCGACAGCCTTGCTGCCTTCGGGGTTATCTGGGAAGTACTGCGGTTGGGTCGGAGAAACCAACCTCAAGGGGCCCCGACTCACCAAAGTTGCACCTTTGTGGAGCACTGCAGAGACTAAAGATGGGGGTAGATGGAAACAACGTGAAGCTATGAACATCCATGAGTCCGTACGGCGAGGCGGCCGTTACGGACCCCTTACTAGGAATATTTATAACTAAAGGAAAAGACCCAAGTGCCTTCCCAGTTGAAACTATACATCAGGATAAGCGATAGCTTCCTAATGAGGGAAAAGATGTATTTCCTAGAATATTACCAAAAATGCTCTGGGACCCAGACTGTTAGCATCCCACGGCCCCAGCAAAGTTACCCGCTTGGGCATGATGCCAAATCCCTGGTGACTAATGCAGGCCTGGACAGGGAAAATGTGACCACGCGATCGAGGAATCAGCTGTCCCCACCCAGGGGCGGGAGGGAACGAAGTGTACTTGTGTCATCTCCGATGTTTTTAGCCAAAAAACATTCCACTTGAATCCATCTAGCCTTCAGGACTCTCAGTTTATAAGAAATGCTGGGAAGGAAGAAAAAAAAAACCCAGAGGGTTTAGAGGAATCCCTAGAGTCCAGAAAGTGGGACAACGGGCATTGTCTCCCCAAAACGCCAGAATGGGGAGAGGCAGTCTGTCAAGATTAAAATAGACTTAAGGAACGAAACAACTGGATGCAAAGTGTGGTCTTGCATTGGAGTCTGGTTTGGTTAAACCAGTGAGAAAAGGAAAGGAGGGAGCTAGTAAGAGAACTTTGTGTATGGCTGATTTTAGAGGAGATGACAAGGTACGGACATGAGGCTGGAGGGCTCATGTGCTGAGAACAGCAGGTTAGAAGAGCACAAGTACCATCAGATCTCATGTCCGTCAATGTATATGCTCAAATACACATCGCCGAAAACTACCTAGAACGTCTATTACTACCGTGTCATGACCTAGCTCTGGGTGGCAAGGACATGGTATTTTTTATTTCGTTTTTGCCTATCTGTCTGTATTTTCCAGCTTTCTACAATTAGCATATACTATTTCTATCACAACCATGATCGGGGAAAGAATCCTCTGTGCTTGGGCTTGGGAGTAGTGTTGGCGCAGGGGGAGGTGAAGGCGAGAGGAGGGGGGAGAATCAGGACTACGGGGGAAGCTCCATGAAGGCAGGAGTTCACCATTATATCCTCAGTAGCTCGCAAAGTGTTCAGCACACGGTACTTCCTCCATACATGGTTGTTGAATGAATTAGTGAACGTACAAATGGATTTTAGTGCATGCAATGCTTGGTTGGCAGAAGCGGCTGAAGCTGACTAGTCCGGCTGGGCAGGGAGGCCAGGGACATGGGTCTGAGCGCCAGTCCTAGCTGCCCCCTCGCCCGTCTTGCAGGATCTGGTGTCAGTCACTTCAGCTCTGCCAGACTCAGACCTTTGTGTACATAACAGAGATGAATCTCCGTATTTGTGGGCATCAAAGAGGACCTCAGAGCTAAGGCGCTTGGCTAGAGAGTATGGACACACACTTGGTGGCGGTGGGGGAGGCATGGGGGTTCCTGAGCCAGTCCCGGCTGCCTATACACTGCCACCACATGCTGCGAGGACCAGGGAGCTTCAGAACAGAGGCGAAGACACTCTGCCAAGGGAGCCTGGCTTGGGGAGCCTGAAGCAGGAGGAGGGCGCTATGGGAGAGGTGAGTCATCAGGCTGGGCAATGGCAGCCACTTTATGCCTGTGTTCATTAAATTATCTCAGATTCCAGAATCGACATGTCTGAGGATGTTCAAAAAAGGAAGGAATTGCAAAGTGTCGGAGGCAGGAAGCCTCAGAGATCATCCAGTTCTCTCATTTTGAAAACGAGGAAATAGTGGCTCAGGTTGGGAGAGAGAACAGTGGCCTGAGGTCCCAAGTGAAGAGCTCAGCTCTGTGCTCCTCCTTGGCAGGAGGGAGGCTGAACTATGCTTCAAAGCAGGCCCTCCTCTGAGCCCAAGCTCTCTAGATATACTATCCCTCCAGGGGGGCCTGGGATCCAGAAAGGGAAAAACAGTGGCCAGCAGACCCAGGACTCCAGCCCCAGGGCTGGCCTGTCCCTTCCCCACTGTCCTCAGTCCAGGGAAAATGGGCAGACAAACATCCCAAATGCTTTCTCGACACACATTTTTCCTGTTCAAGAACCTACAGTAGAACTTAGAACTCCGCTGGTCCTCTTATCGGGTTCAATCTACCAACTAGACTGGCCAGGACCTCCATGCGTTCTCTCCTCCCCTTTCCATCCCTCTGTCCCACTCTACCTTCACTCTGGGATATTTTCCATTTTAACTGTGGCTTCAACAGACCTCACCGGAACCCCTCTTACAATCTCCCCAGTCATGGCCTCCTTTTCTGTCTCTGCACAGGACCTCCCAACTCGAGGTCTTCTCTTTCACTGTGGCCTTAAAAGCGTCACCTCTTCCAGGAAGACCTCCAAGATTGCCTCTTCTTATCTCTAGTCTTCCTTTTCCCAACCATCCTATCATCTTTTGTGCCTGGAAGGACTATCTCCTCCAGGGGAATGTGGATGTTCTGCCACATCTATCCCTGGACCCCCTTTCTGTGCCCTGGACAGAGCTCCTCGCGAGAAGCCATGCTGTGCCCCTGCAGCACTTCATCTCTGTCACCATTTGAAGGAGGCTCAGCCAGGCCAGGGACTCTGCCCCTGTCATCTGGAGACTCTCCTCTGCCTCTTCCCACATCTCTGTCACCCCATCTGTCCCCTCCTTTTAGTGGCTGCTGCACTGCTGGGAAACTCCCAGGACCTTCCTAGGGAGAAGGTCAGGCGATGTGAAGAGAAGGGACATCAAGCACGTTCAGCACAGTCTCTGCTCCTCTACCACCCCTCGTCTCCTCCCAGTGGGGAAGGTTCCAGCCGCCATCAGCTTCCCTGAGCTGCAGAGCTACCTCCTCTCCCCTGTACCATGGCCCCTGCCTTCCAAGATTTGGGGCGTGGGGGGCTGTCCCCACGGCTCAGAAGTGCTATGGCCAATTGAGTCTTCCTGCTTCTCATCTCCAGACCCTCCAGCTTGGTTCCCTTCTCCCCAGTCTTTCCCTCTGTCTGGCCTGTCACACCTGATCAGTTTAAGTCAGATGAATGGCGGGCATGGAGCCCCGAGGAAGGGCCAGGAAAGATGAGGAAGGTGAGGACAGTGTAAGCGACAGTAGGAAGAGCGTGGAGGATGGGGCAGCCTGGATCCCCATCCCGTCAGGTCCGGGGGGCTGGGTGAGGCGAAGGGGACTTTCCTTAGAGCACTGCTCTGGGCCTTCCTACCTGCTGAGACAGTGTCCCTGTGGCCCCGTTCCCCCTGCGATGACTGGGTGGTGGAGGGGGGAGGGAGGTACAGTCACCAGGCAGGGGGTGGGGATGAGGGACAGGTAGGGCTGTCCTCTGTATTCTTGAACGGCAGGGCGGGTGGGAGGTCTGGGTAGGGGGAGGCGAGGGCCATTGTTGGAAATATTGGGGGTGAGGAACAGGCATATGGAAAAGGGCTAAGGGTCTGAGCCAGCCTCGCACTGGCCGCAGCCCCCCTGCCCCAGGCAAGACACCCACCTCTCAGTGCCCAGGCTGCTGCTGAGGAAGAGGAGGGCCATCCGCGTGACCTCCAGCGTCCGCCTGCACGTAGCCTGGAGTGTCTCCCTGCAAACGGGGGACTGAGTCGGGGTTCCCTTCTGCCAGGGGGCCCAGGGCACCGTGCCGGAGGGAACAGCCGCAGGGCTGCGTGGGAGAGGTCCACCCCGCCTGCCCTGCCCGTCCAGCCCTTCCAGCCCTCAGGGGTACTCACACACACCAGTACAGCCCCCGAAGCATGAGCTCCTGCCCGGCCAGCAGGGTCCGCGCCAGCCACAGGGCCTGGTAGCCAGCGCCCAGGACGCTCTGCGACACACAGGGGGCGGGGTTAGGAGTCCCGCTCCCGGCCTTGTGCGACCCCTCCCTGCACCCCCTCGGGCCCCCTCTCACCTTGGCGGTGGTGTAATCTGCCTGCAGGTCCACTTTGGGGAAGAACTTGGGGATGTCCTGAGCAGCTGCAGACAAAGACCCTGTCTGAGAGGGCTGCCTGTGTGACCTGGACGAACCCTAAGTTCACCTTTCCTTATTCCTTACTCACACCCCTCTCTCCCCGTCTTCCACCACCAGCTTCCCACCTTGCGCAGAGCGGCCCCCCAAGCCTACATAAATGCACGTTCTGTACTTTACAACTGCAGTCCCTCAGTGCCCCCTTGTGTCCTCTTTGGAGAACTACATACAGCCTCAGGCCCAAAGTCCCAGAAACAGCCAGAAAACGGGCTAAAACCACCCTCATACCCAGGAGTTTCAAGGTTAATCCCCCTTCCCAGCATTGGAGACCGAGAAGGAGGGAGAAGGGATGATACTTTTTCTAGAACTTGGAAGATAAAACTCTGGACCCCTGGCAAACTTCCCTTCTCTCTGGGCTCCTGCGTCCTCCAACCCAAACTATCCGAGGCTTTCCCACCCATCACAGAGATTGTGGAAATCCTCTTAAATCCAGATCTCCCCGTTTTGGTTGGAGTTTCTTTCCCAGCTCTGTGGACACTGCGAAGCCTGAGTCACGTGGCATTTCAGAGGTGTGGGAGGATCAGAGGCCAGATCTGCTTCTGCACCCCGTGAGCCCCAAGATATGCCCACAAAAGATACTAATCAATATCCTGGATCATAAGCCCCTGCCCCTTATAGAATGTGAAAAGGAGAAAAGATCCAGCCTGTGGGCCCCACTCACGGTCCTTGAAGGCCAGCCCCTTGGGGGTCTCACTGGCTGTGCTGAACAGGGTCAGGGGGCTGCTTGCGGTCGTGTGGGCAATGTGTTGTGCTGACAAGTTGGGCTCAAGGACCCAGAAGTGACCCTCGAAGAGGAACTTCTGGTGTTGGGGGGCCACCCTGGTCTGCTCATACACGGCCTCCAGAAAGATGGCTATCCTAGACACACAAGGGGTTCCGGGGATGGGGGAGAAAAAGAGAGGACGGGAAGTGTCAGCAAGATATAGGGTCCAGGTGACCCAAACCCCATCTCAGTCTTCATCCACGGAGAGGGCTCAGCTTTGCCAAGGGAGGGACTGGGTTTTGCCTGTCTTATCAAGGGTGGAGAGACAAAGGTTAGAGCTCATGCCTTATTGGAGTGGATGAGGACAGAGTAGGAACCGAATGCAGGAGCCCCAGTACCCAGTCTCTGCCTTCGCAGCCCTTCCAGCAACACTCCCACTAAAATTCACCTAGAATTTTAGAGAAAAAGGGTCCTCTGAGCAATATATTTGGGAAACACGTCGCCAACACACACACACACACACGCACCCCCTCAGAAGCCTAATGCGTGTTGCATGGGGGGCGGGGGGCTTCTTCCTGCTGGAGTCCAGCAGCAGGAAGAATGGTTTAACTTTAAATTTGTGCAACTAGTATTTTCCAAACTAAGGTCGGACCCGGATGCTTTTCTCTCTAAAGAGCCCACAGAGCACTGCCTAAGACGCACCCTTCTGCCTGGGTAGGGAAGGCTCTCACGCATGGGCCCCTGGCTCCCGCGCACTCACGTGTTGTGGGCGTGGATGTAGACGTGGTGCAGGACCGCCTGGGACAGGGAGAACACGTGCACGACGACTCGCTGCAGGATGTCGCTGGTCTCCGCGAAGAACTGGTCGAAGCCCCAGCACTTGGCCTGCTCCACCTCCAAGATGTTGGCCAGGATGGGCACCAGCTGGCTCTGCAGCCCCCTGGACCCCAGGACGCAGAGATGGTCAGGCACCAGGGCCCAGACTCATCCTCTCTGAGTGGGTCGGGGGCGTCACATGACCATGTCTTAAAGAGCTTGGACCCAGGCGGTGGGTCAGGGCCGGATGGGGAGGGAGAGCTGGATGAACTCGTTCCAGCATCCGGATAGGAAGACTGAGGCCTGACTGGGAACGTGGTCTACCGGAGCCGACCGGGCACAAGGGGCCCTCTGAGGTAGGGCCCGACTCTGGCGGGGGACAAGGAAGCCAGCCCAGACTCGGGTCTGTGTCTACTCACAAGGACAGTCGGCAGGTGACGGGGAGGGTGTAGCTCCACTCCAGGGGCCCGTTCTCCTCCTTCTGAGTGCCCGCGATGGCCCCGGCTGGCTTCTCCGTGGTAATCCGATACCTGGGCCGAGGTGGGACCTGGTCAGCGGGACCCCTGGCCCATCACATCTCAAGGGATGGCAAACTCAGCACGGAGGGCTCTCAAAGCACTGGTTCACACCAACCAGCCCCTCCCCATTAGCCTGGAAATATCAAGCTTTCTGCTCCTTCCACGGCCCACTTTCTCTGCCCCTTCCTGCACCTCCCCTAGGCTGGCCTGCCCTGCACCTGTGCCCTCACTGTGCCTCACTCCACTAACCCTCCCCTCCCTGCAAAGTCCAGCCTTCCCTGCCAGCTTCTGCCTTGTCTGTCTCCTTCCCCTTCCCCTAACCTAATCCAGGCTCCACACAGCCGGACTCCTGAGCTGAGGGTGAGGGTTTCGACCGTCCCACAATCCACCTTCCACCTTCCCTGCTCTGGGCCGTGCCCTTGGTGGGAGTAGCCACCGTCCCCAACTACCTCTGGACCAGAACGCAGGAAAGCTGGGAAGCCTTCGCACCTGGGATCAGGAGGCTGGGTCCTCGTCCCGTTCCCCACCCCTGTCCCTGGCAGGCTCTGCCATCTTGGGCAGGTCCCTTTTAGAGCCTCAACCAACTTGGGTGGGCCACAAGCGCACGAAGGGAGCGCTAACAGGACTCCCTGAGCTAAGATAAAGGACTGATCTCCCACCAGTCAGGGCAGGCCTCAGCTTCTTGTGTGACTGGTTGATGATGGAGATGGCCCCGAGGAGGACCACAGAGGGAGCGGAGGAAGCAGACACACAGCAGGGACATGTGGGGAAGGCCCAGGGTCTGACCTGTCTCCCGCCTTGCCTGGGGCCCACTGTATACATACATCATCTCCTTGTTGCGCCGTGGCCCCCCAAAGGGGACGAAGGGCAGGCTGCCCGTGGCTGCATGGTACAGGGTGACCCCAATGCTCCAGAGATCCACAGTCACCCCGAATGTCTTCTGCTGGGGCTTGCGAAGCACGGCCCGCTCATACATGTCAGGGTGCTGCGGGAGAGAGAACCAGTGAGCAGCCACGGAGGGGGTGGGTAGGCACGGGCCCGAGCCTCACGCAGCAGACCTCCTTCCGCCACCTTCCAGGGAAAACAGAACGATCAGAACCAGCTCCTTCGTCACCTCAAAAACTGGTGTGGACTTAGCCCACCGAGTGTGTGTCTATCTGGCCACCCTCTGCCCTGGGGAAAGTAGTGACCAGTGGTGCTCCCTGCCGGGTGGGGATCGTAGCAAGGAATGAACTGCACAAGTGAGGCCCAGGCAGGGGGCCAGGCAGGGACACTGCAGCGGGGAGGCCCAGGCAGGCTGCAGCGTCATGCTTTCTATCTTGGAGAACAGATTACAATCTTCTGGTTGGGGGGCAGAGGGGACGTATGCCCTGCCACACGCAGGGGGATTGAACAGAGTCCCTTGGCCGGGGTCGGGGGGCGCCCTGGGAGAGTCACAAGTAGAGGGGCAACTAGCTGTCAGGGCAGGCCTCCAGCTTGGGCAGTGGGTCCCCAACCTCCCCCTCACCAGGTACTCCTCAGTGCCATAGACAGAGACGAACTTCTCATCGTCATCCAGCTCCCGGGCGGCCCCGAAGTCTGTCAGCTTGTAGATGCTCTGCCCCTCCTCCCCCAGGAGGCGCAGGATGTTTCCAGGCTTGATGTCTCGGTGGACGATGCCATTCTCCCGCAGGTGGTTCATGCCGGCCACTGCGGAGAGCGGGCTGCTAGCTCTCTGGACAGGGACAGCTTCGTGCCTGGGGCTTACTTTGGGCGGAAGGCTGTCCTTGGGTCCAGAGAGAGCATTCACATGGGCTGACAGGTCACAGGACATGCAGGAGAAGAGAGATGGGCACCGGACAAAGGAGGGGGTTCCCAAAGACATAGTGTGGAGGTTCCACTGGGATTCTCTAAGACATCAAGAGGGTCCATGACTCTGAATTCCCAAGGATGGCACCCCCCTTCCTGTCCGATTTATTTTTAAAAAGTGTAATAAATATATGGAGTGCCTGGGTGGCTCAGTCAGTTAAGCATCCGCCTTTGGCACAGACCGTGATCCCAGGGTCCTAGAATTGAGTCCCACATCGGGCTCCTTGCTCAGCGGGGAGCCTGCTTCTCCTTCTGCCTGCTGCTCCCCCCACTTGTGCTCTCTCTCTAATAAACAAAATCTAAAATTTTTAAATTTTTAAAAATTGTAATAAAGTAGACCTAACACAAAATCTACTATCTTAAGTGTGCCATTCAGTGGGTTAAGCACGTTCCCAGTGTGGTGTGACGGTCACTGCCGTCCACCTCCAGAACTCTGTCAATGCCCACAGAGGATCTCTACCTAGTAAGCAGTCACGCTCATGCCTCCATCCCCCCAGCCCCCGGCACGCACTGCTCTTCTTCCTGGCTCTGCGGATGTGACTGGGCGAGGCCCCACATGTGCGTGGAATCAGAGAGAACCTGTGACTTCACTGAGGGCAGAGCCTTCCTGGTTCACCCGCATGTAGTCTGGGTCAGAGATTCGTTCCTTTTGAAGGATGAAGAGTATTGCATTCTACGTATATATTCTATTTGTTCTCTCCATCTGCCTCTGACATTGGGTCATTTTCATCTCAGGGTTATTGTGAATAACACTGCCCCGAACCTGGTGTATGACCTGCTTTAAAAAAAAACTTTCTTGGGGCGCCTGGGTGGCTCAGTGGGTTGAGGCCTCTGCCTTCGGCCCAGGTCATGATCCCAGGGTCCTGGGATCAAGCCCCGCATTGGGCTCTCTGCTCAGTGGGGAGCCTGCTTCCTCCTCTCTCTCTGCCTGCCTCTCTGACTACTTGTGCTCTCTATCAAATAAATAAATAAATAATCTTAAAAAAAAAAAAAAAACTTTCTTTAAGCCAGGGTTTTAAACAAGTGATTAGCAGGAATCAGACGCATGGATTCCGTCCGTTCTCTGGTGTCTGTCCCATGTCCATGAATGCAGAGCCTCTGAGGGACAGAATGTCTTCAGCGTTTGGGTGATTGTTTCAGAAATGTCGGCCCCTCCGGGACTTGGCCTCCCACTGAGGGCAGGGTGTGCGGTGGGTCTGCCAGGGAAGGGGGCGTCCTGGTGGGGGCCAGGGAGGGGCTCACCCACACAGCGCAGCACCACCAGAAACTCCTCCTCAGGCAGCCCGAAGGCGTTCTCGGGGCTCTCGAGCACGCTGAGCAGGCTCCCGCTAGAGCAGTACTCCATCACCAGCACCTTATGCCGGCTGCCCCCCTGCGTGTGGGACAGAGAGAGGGAGGCTTGGGCTGGAAGGCACATCTCCTGCCCTTCCGTCATGATGGGAGGCACCGGCTTTGTCCAGAGGGGGTGACTCAGCCTAGAGCCAGCAGTCCCATTCTCGAGGTCCCAGCTTCTGGCCTGGCCTTCCTTCCTTATGGTCACCCCACACACCTGAGCCCAAGGTCACTTTCTCCAGGCAGCCCTCTTTGATCAGGCCCTCCTTCCCATCTTTACTTCCCCATGCGTTACCCCCCGCCCCCCATTCTGTCCTCCACGTTCCAGGTTGCTGCTCTGGCTGACCCTCTGATCACCATTATTATGTGACCTGCCTCTTCCCAGCCTGTGAAGGTCAAGGACAAGACCACCTCCCTCCGACCAAGCACTGGACCCACCGTCTCCTCCACCGCAAAGAGCCTGACGATGTTCTGGTGGTTCAGCTTCCGCAGGACCTCAAACTCCCTCACTTGAACTTCGCGGGGTCGCAGGTAGCTGGCCGTGTTGAAGACCTTCACGGCAACCAGCTCCCCAGATTTCTGCCGTGGGGGAGAACGTCAGTTCCCCCTCCGGCCCCAGGGAGCACACCTCCTCCCCGAGGCCTCCATGGAACGTCTCCCACCTGCCCAACACCAGACGTGAGCGAAGATGGCCTGGTTGGGGCTGGGGGCTCCCCCCTCAGCTCCTCCCTGCACTCAGAGGGAACAGGGGCTGGTCCAGCCCTGGGAGGGGCCAAGGACATGGGGCACCAGATGGTGCAGGTGCAGGGATGGCTTTGGTGTTCCTGTTATTCTACTGACAGTAACCACATAAGTGCCTATCGCCCCCTAGTGCTGCAGCGAAGCCAGGACGGGAACCTGTTCTGGCCCTGGCTCGGGAGAAAAGACTGTGCACCAGGTCTCACAGGACAGAGCTGTGACAAAGGCTAGGAAAATCCAAACGAGTCCCACTTCCCAGCTCTGCTATTCGTAGATTTGCTGCCCTCATCCCAGGTTGATGGCTTTGTGTCTTCCTCTCTCTCTCTCTCCAGCCCCAAACTGTGCCTGACAGAAGCGGCATTCCAAGGAGCCCTTCACAGCTCCCCACACCTCTTCCCAAAGCCTTAGCATCTCCCTCGCTCCAGAGTGAGCCTCCGCCTCACCACACACCACCCTTGCTGCCCACCAGGGGCTGAGAGGGCCAAGAACTTTCCGGGCCTGAGGGGCCTGGGCAGGGCTGTGTCCTACCTTGTTCCGGGCCTTGTACACGCTGGCAGTGGCCCCCTGCCCCAGCAGGTCGTCCGTGTGCCAGAGGTAATTGACGGTGCTCTGCATCTGGCTGGCCGGCCGCCCTGGGCCTAGAAAAACAACACACTGGGGTCTAGGATTCCATTCCTGACCTGGGGTGGACACAGGTGGCCTGACAGGGAGCTGCGTCCAAGACCATCCCACAAACGGTTCCAGTGTGGCCATTCCCAAGGTGAGGGGATGGAGGAAGTGTGAAGTGCAGAAAGGTTAAGAAACTTCTCCAACAAGAAGTGCGGCCACTGGGGCCCTCAGCCCACAGCCCGTGCCTGTCCTGCCACAGGGCACTCTACCTATCCTCACTCCCAGTCTTCTCCAACCCCTTCCCCAGAGGCCACTCTGCCAAGACAGACCTTTTTCTCTGTTACCTCTCCCAATCACAGAGGATTCTGGGTTTTTGGCATCCAGGCCTGGGATTGTCCCAGGAAGCAGAAATAGGGCTTGAAGGAAGGGCCCCAGGTCAGGCAGCGTCAACCACACCACCACAAATCTCCAGGATTGCAACACGAGCCTGGAGCCCTTCCCCACCCACTTGCCTGGGCCCACCACTTCCTGCTGCTGTGAGCGAACAGCTGCACGGGTGGCCAGTGTGGCCAGGTCAGCGCTGCTCTGGAAAGGATCGCACACGGTGTCGCAGGGAGTGTGCGTGTGTGTACGTGTGTGTGTGAGAGAGTGTGTGTGTGAGTGTGTGCGAGATAGTGTGCCTGTGTCTGAATGTGTGTGTGCATGAGTGTATGTGTGAGTATGTGAGAGAGTGTGAACATGTGCGTGTGCCGGCGAGTGCCTGTGGAAGGCGTTGGGGGGGGCAGGACACTATCAAATCCAAGCGCCCAGGAACCCCGGGGGGAGAGCCTGAAACCTCTACAACTCCACTCTCCATCTTTGCCCCCATCCTCTTCTCCCCAAAGGCCAGTTCTGCTAAAGCAACTGGCTCCGGAGAGTGTAGCCCTGGAAAGTAAACTCAAATCCTCTCTGAAAAATAGGGTCAGGGCTGGTCTTAATGGGATGACTGGGAGAAGGAGCTTGAGAAGGGTGGCCGCCTCTCAAATGCGCTCCAGTAACATTGGACTAGGCTCTAACATCTGTCTGCTGGCATGGTCATCAAGGCATGGTCACCACACCTGGAACCCTACAGTTCCCTAGCTTTCTTTGAGCCTTCTTCCTGTAATCTTTTTTAAAATGCAGATCTTGAGAATGTCAATTCCTTGAGCCAGCAGCCACTTGAAGAGACTCCGAGGCTAAGTCCTAGTTTCAGAAAATGTATTCGTGTTTGCATTCTCCAGAAGCAGCTGAGATACAGAGAGACTCCCTAAAGATAATATAACAACTCATTTGAATGAGTTGATCAGATAAGTCCCCCACCCCCTCATCCCAGAGGCTGAGGAAGAATCATGATGCCAGCAGGCCTGGGGATGCGAAGCCTGGCAGGGAGACCTGAAATCAAGGCCAGGGAAGAGGTCCAGTCTGGGGAGCCCGCAGACAGCATAATCCATCAACTTCATAATCCTTCCCGGGGCTGGTGCTCCGGGCAGACCCTGGTGCTGGGGGCAGGGCGCAGTGGCAGACCCGGGAATGCACAGGATTGTGCAAAAGGCCCAGCCCTGGAAGGACCGCAGGTCCTGGGTGCAGCTCCTGGTCCTGCCAGGGCCTTGCCTAGGAGCTGGAGGGGGGCACGTTGGGTGGGTGCCCGGTGCAGGGAAGGCTGCTCTCCTTGGGGGTCGGCTGGCTGAAGAAGGGTGGGCATTGGGACCAGGGCACCCGCGGCCCCACCCACCGCCGCCACTCCTCCTCCCCCTCCCGGGGACTCTCCCTTGGCCTAACGCACTTACCCCGCGCTCCGAGCAGCCGCGGATCAGGCAGAGACTCTCCCGGGAGAGTGTCTGTTATGCTTTCTGTCTGTGGCAAGTCCAGGAGCTGAGCTACACCGGAAAGAGAAGGGCGGAGAGGCACCCCTCGGTGCTGTTTGATGGTGCGGTGTGCTTCTCAGGCTCGGTCGGAGGCCACCGGCCCCAGCCCTTTAACCCTTTCCTGTCTGTCACCCTCCCCCAGCGCTGGGGGGTTTCCATCTCCCCAGAGGCTCCGGGAGACTTTCCTCCCCACTCCCCGGGCCTGGCGCCGGGGACAAAGACCCCAGGTGGGGTGAGGGCAGTCCTCCCCGCCCCCGGAGCCGGGCAGGAGGAAAGGACGGAGGCAGAAGCTGGACATGACGGCAACCGCAGAAAAGGAGCGTGGTGGGCGGGTGGCCGCTCTCCTCCCTGCCACAGCCCTCCCCGCCTCTCTCCGTCGCAGCCCTCTGCAGGGATGACGACCGCAGGCGGCGCGCGGGGCACTGCCGGGGCCCCCAGAAGCGGCAGGGGGAGGCGCCGCGGGGCCGGGGGAGCTCCGGCTCCGCGCTCGCAGCCAGGCGCTCCGCGGAGCGCGGCCCCGCCGCCGCCCCACGCGGGCCGCCCCGATCCAGCCCCCGCTGCCCGCTGGGCACACTCACCCCATCTCCGCTGGGGGACTGGCAGGCTGGTGGGAGCGCGTGGCACCCGCCGAGCTTTTAGAGCTCACAGTCATCCACGGGCCGGGCGCACAGCATCCTGGAGGCCACGGCCCCAGGGACCCCGAGGCTGGGCCGGCCGGAGGGGCCGTGCCACCGCTGGAGCTGCGGGGGACGGGGGCTGCAGCAGAGGGTTTCCTTCCCGGCTCCCCGCGGGCAGGCACTGCTGGGCTCGGAGCCGGCTCCGCGCTCGCACACTTCCTGATTGCGTTCGTTCTCTCTCTTAAAGGGACAGAGGCCTCGGGGCGGTAGCCGCCACCCGACAGGAAGGCGAAAGGATGCTCTGAGTTCTCAAGTGGAGGTGACGGGACCAGAGTCCGAGCCACAGAGAGGCCGGGACCTGAGCCTGGGCGGCGGCGGCAGTGGCGTGCCCTTTGGGCATCTGCCCTCTCCGGGAGAAGGGAAGTCCAGGACTGGGCCCACAGTCAACCTAGCAGGTTGGGCAAGTTAACCTGGGAAGGCGGAGTTCCCACACCCCGGAGCCCCAGGGAGGTCCTGGACCTAGGCCTAGCCACTGCAGAAGTTGGGTCTGACTCTACCCAGGGAGCCTGAAGAGGCCCAGGAGTAAACCCTGGAACCCAAACTGTGCCCTCCTGGTGACCTTGAGCAGAGCCCACATCCCTTCCCGGTGTTTCTCATCCAAGGTTAGTAACCTTTACTCGTTGGTGCGGTGGATGACTTGGAACACTAAGTATGGAAACTCTAGGGAGACAGGAAAGAAAGCGTTTTGCAGACTTAGAAGGCACTGAGGCCCACACTCCTTTAGACATTTACCCGTGATCTTCAGAGACTGCTGGGGCTGGAACCCAGGTGTGCCAACTTCCCAGTCAGGACTCCACGCTCCACACCCAATGTCCCAGGAGAATGGAGAGGTTGGCCCTGTTCTGGTCAACTCTGAGATGGCGGTTGGATAAGAAATGGTTAAAACCAGGAAATTCCGTGTTTCTAGAGAATGTTGGAGGGACTTTCCCAGGGCAACACCTGGTGGTTTCCTCTGGCGGCCCCACCCCTAGCACAATGACACCAGAACAGGAGCTGGTGGAGGATTGCCTCGGTGCTCCGACGGATGTCTACCTGCTGATAACGGAGCCCGAGGCATTGCTGCTGGCAGACGGTGGGGCTCCGGGTGCCAGGGCCAGCAAAAGCTGTCCCTGACCCTCAGGCTCCCCATCCAGGATTCTCAGCTTCCCACCCACCCAGCGGAGAGAGAAGTGCACTTCCTTGGCACCCTCTGCTGAGCCGGGCCCAACCAAAGAGCTCACCCAGGGCACCTGCCCTCTGACCCTGTGATTCTGTTAGACTTGGGGACTGCCCGTTCTCATCCCAGTGTGACCTTCATGAGCAGAGCCCCCTGCTGGCCCACAAGGGACATGGACCTTTGATGAGAAACCGACCTTTGTTGTCTTAAGCCAGAGGTTAGCAACAGAACACAGACTCTCCCTAAAAGTCTCATTTTTCCCTGATGAACTTGCTCAGTCTTTACCAACACGCCTACTTTTCTCTCTCCAGCAAGCCCAGTCAGTCTTTCCCAGGATCTTAAGCACCCTCAAACACAACGAACGTGTGTCTAGCAGCTGCAGGGAAGCGGGCACTGTGTGCTGAGGACACGAGGGTAAGACCCAGGCTTCCCCCTAGAGCTAGGGTTCAGCCTGCGTGGTGAACGCTGTGGGAGGCATACTTCAGCTGGTGGTGACCTGAACCTGAAACAAGACTGTTGGGCGGGCAGAAAGGGCTACTTAAGATGGCGAAAATTCCCGCCACAAGACCTGAGCTGGGACAGGAGAACAAAGGCCCAAGCAGGAATCTGAGACCCCCGCCCTGGGCTCCTATGGACCAATGGGACCCCGACGAGCAGGCGAAATATCCGAATAAGGGAAACTTGCCAAAAGACCCCTGAGCTCCCCTCGAGACCCCTTAAAAGCCCCCTCCTCCCTGCCTTAGGTGCGACTTCCGCCACTCTGCTTTCCAGAGTCGCGGAACCTCGCCCGAGGGTGCCCACCTCCTCCCGGCGCAACTTTCCTGGCTCCCCTCCTCCTGAGCCCTGAAACTTCGCCGGAGAGTGCCTTTAATAAATCTTGCCTTGCACCCACTTTGCCTGGTGTTGTGTTTATCTCGCCGGAAAAACTTTACATTTGGTGCCGAAACCCGGGAAGGAGATTGAGCCCCCACCCCAGTGGGGAGGCTCTCTCCTTTCCCTAGCCGGACCCGGACCCGCCTTTCCTAACGCCACTTCTTAAGCCGTGGTGAGTTTCCCCCGATTCCGCGCCTCCTTCCGGAAAGCCCTGCCCTAATCGAGGCTGCGTCAGGGCGGACCCCGCAGGTCACCAGGTGACCTCCGTGACTCCGAGAGACTGGGAGACGTCCTAACCTCTACAGCAGTCGACACAGTTTTTCCGCAACCCAGTGGTGGATGAGGGGACACCTTCCTCCAGCCCTCGGGTTGCCTGGCAACGAATCGTGGGGACCTCCCAATCCAAATTCGACCCTAAAACATCCGGGGGGTGTTTTAGGCCTGTTGGCCAATCTTAAATCAGTCCCAGTGGCCTCCAGAAGGCACGTTTAATTATCAGACTCTCTTGGACCTAAATAACCTCGGCAGACACCTAGGCAGATGGGCCAAGGTCCCTTATGTCCAGGCTTTCTGGACTCTGCGCTCTCACCCCTCCCTCTGCTCTCACTGCTCCACTTCACAGGTCCTCTTCCCCAGCTCCCCTCCCCTTACCCTGCCACCCACTGCTCCCAAAGACCCGGACCTCTCCTCCCTGTCTCCCCTCTCTGAACCCCTGGAGAGCTTCACCCACCCACCGACTAGAGGGCCCCTGGTTCCTCTTCCTCCTCCTCCTTACCGCCATCCCTTACCCCAAGGTCCCTTAAGTTCAGGATTTCTGAACCGGCGCCCTCGTCTACCCCTCCCCCTCCTCCTCCCCACTCCTATCCGAACTCCTGACATAGTTATCCGCAGTAAATGTGAAACTTCAATCAAAGTTTACTGAAGGTCAAATAAGCTCTTGTTATTTGTTAAAATCTGTTAGCAAAGAAATGACTAAACTGATGGTTAATTGTCTGTCTCAAAGTTTTAATGGGTAATTGTTGAGATAGCTTTCAAAGTCTTTGGTAACCTGAAAGTTTAAAGTTTTGCTTGGATGACAAATGGAATTAAATTTGTTGGACATTTAGGTCTTTTCCAAAGAGGATAAAATGCCAAGTCATTGATTACTGAACATAGCTTTGTGCTTTTGACTTCTTACAGCAAAGAAAATAAGAATATTTAAATCTGTTAGTAAGCATGGTTTGTGCTTAACTGATTCATAAATTGGCATCTAAAGAATTCTGTTATAACTGTTCACAATTGATTAATAACTGACTACAGGTTAAGGTGTTTCTAAGAGTACAAAATTCTGCTAACTGTAAGACTGGTGGAAATAAAGGAAGCAACTCTGTATGAAGGAAAGTACAAGATAAGTAAGAAAGATTTAAGGAATGGGAGTACATTTTATTGAAAGTAAAAGGAGATAATTTTGTCCTAAATGAGATGGTTGTTTAGGACAAAACCTAAATGCAAAGGAAAGCTGTAGAAGGTTTGTGAAGGGAAATCATTCAGGAACCCAATGAAAACCCGGCCATGTTTCTTAACCGACTTACTGAGGCGCTGACTCAATACACTCGCCTAGACCAGGCCTCCTCCTGAGGGGCAACTGTTTTAGCTACCCACTTTATTTCTCATTCAGCCACCAACATTTGGAAAAAATTAAAGAAAGTGGAGGAGGGCCCTCAAACTCCCATTTCTGATCTGGTGAAAATGGCATTTAAAGTCTTTAACTCCCAAGAGGAGGCAGCAGAACTTAAGAGCCAAGCCAGACTCCAACAGAAGGTCCAACTGCAGACCCAAGCCCTGGTAGCAGCCCTGAGGCCGGCAGGTTCTGGGGTCAACAGAAGGGAGCACCTAACTGCGTCCCTCCAGGGGCCTGTTTCAAGTGTGGAGTCGAGGGACACTGGGCCCGTCAATGCCCCAATCCAAAAGCACCTACTAGGCTGTGCCCTCAATGCTGCATGATGGGCCACTGGAAATCGGACTGCCCCAGCCTCAGGGGATTCCCGGCGCCTCCACGTGGGGGAGACCCTGAGACGGTAAATCCTGCCTTCCAACTTCTTGGATTGGAGGATGACTGATGGAGCCCAGACTCAGACACCCCTCTCACCCATGCCGAGCCCAGGGTCACGCTCCAGGTAGCGGGTAAGTCCATTTCCTTTCTGCTGGACACTGGACATTCTGTTCTGCCTTCCTACTCAGGTCCTACTCCTCCCTCCCCAGTTGCAGTTATGGGAATTGATGGTACTTCCTCCACTCCAAAGGCCAGCCCACCCCTTACATGCAGCCTGGATGGGTTCCCCTTCTCACACTCCTTCCTCATTATCCCTTCCTGCCCCGTTCCCTTACTAGGCAGGGACATCCTCCACAAACTTCAGGCCACCATTCGTCTCTCTCCCTCTCCCTCGACTTCTGCTCACCTCGTCCTTCCTCTACTTCCCTATGACTCGCCCTCTATCCCGGACTGTCTTCCCTCTGTAGACCCGCAGGTATGGGACATTTCCAGACCTGTAGTAGCAACCCACCAGTGAGGACTTAAGCTCATCAGCGACCGCCTCCAGCAGCAGGGTCTCCTTATCCCCATTAACTCCCCAAGCAACTAGATGTCACCGCCCAGGGAGGGCAGCCCTGCCTCAGGGCCCTAGCGGCAGCTGCCTCTCTGACGAAGGAGGCCCTCAAACTTACCTTAGAATAGCCCATCAGGGTCTTCTCCCCCCATCAACTGATGGACTTAGCCACAAATCCTTGGCACAACTCACTCCTTCCAGTCTCCAACTCTACCACCTGCTGTTCATAGAAAACCCCCAGGTCACACTCTGTCTCCCCTCCCCTAAATCCCGCCACTCTTGCCGACACCTTCGTCTACCCCCACTCCTTCCCATTCCTGCTCTCAACTCCTGGAAGAACTCTCTCCCTCCCATCCAGGACTTTCAGACTGGTCGCTGCCTGACCCTGATCGCACTCTGTTCGTGGATGGGAGCTCCCTCATAGCTCCAGATGGACGGCCACACGCGGCCTATGCAGTGGTCACCCTGGACACTGTCATAGAAGCGGCGCCCCTTCCCATTGGGACTTCTTCTCAAAAGGCAGAACTCGTGGCTCTCACCAGGGCCCTTCACTTATCTGAGGGACAACGGGTCACTATTTATACTGACTCCAAATATGCTTTCCTTATTACTCACACTCACTCTGTCCTCTGGTGAGAAAAGGGATTTCTCACGACCAAGGGAACCCCCATAGTCAACGGGACTCTTATTGCCAAACTCCTAGAGGCTCTCAAGTACCCTACTGAGGTGGCTATTGTCCACTGCCATGGCCATCAGGCCTCCAAGGACCCCATCTCTGGGGAACAACAAGGCCAACTCTATTGCGTGACAGATGGCCTTAAACTCCTCTCCAGCCCCTCTCCTGTTTCTCAACTCCCCTCACAGTCCCTCGTACACTGATGAGGAGACTCGAGCCCTTAAAACATTAGGTGGCAGGTTGGATGACAAGGGATGGTATTTTGTCCAGGACAAAATTGCCCTCCTGAACAGCCTAATCCACACCCTCATTAATGACATCCACCAGTCTCTCTACATCGTCCAAAGGCCCGAGACCAACTTCTCCGACCTCTCTTTCACCACCCCCTACTCCAAAAGACCACTAAGGAGGTTCACCAGGCCTGCAGGACCTGGTCAGTGGTCGACGCCCAGGGCGGCCTCCGCAGACCGGGACCCACCCACCAGCTCTGCGGGCATCAGCCAGGCGAGGACTGGCAACTTGACTTCACTCACGTGCTCCGACACAAAACCTTTAGATACCTACTAACTCTTGTGGACACCTTCACAGGCTGGATCGAGGCATTCCCCACCACTAAGGAAGCAGCGGACGTGGTGGCTACAATACTCATCGAGCACATCATCCCGAGGTTCGGATTGCCCCGGACCCTCCAGTCAGACAACGGACCCACCTTCATCTCCAGTGTAACCCAACAGGTAGCTGAGAGCCTCAACATAACCTGGACACTTCACATCCCATACCACCCACAGTCATTGGGGAAGGTAAAGAAGGCCAACGGGCTGCTCAAAGCCCAACTCACCAAACTTACCCTAGAAACCCGCCTTTCCTGGCCCACACTTCTGCCCCTGGCTCTCACCAGACTCCGGGCTACACCCCGAGGGCCTTCGGGCTTAAGCCCATTCGAATTACTATACGGCTGGCCCTTTCTTATAAATCATAGCCTTCCGGCCATTTCCCTGCCTCTTTTATCCTATCTACCTTACCTCACTCTCCTCCGAGCTCTCTTAAGGGCCCACGCCGACGCTGTCATCCCAGCCCCAAGCGACCATGCTTCCGAAGGGGATATACGGGATCTATCTCCTGGGGACCAGGTCCTTCTCAAAGCTTGCGGCCAGGCTCCTTACAAACCCGGTGGACCGGGCCTCATACGGTCGTCCTTACCACCCCAACTGCTGCGAAACTGTTGGGGCACTCTGCATGGGTACGTATCAACAATCTCAAACGGGCACCCACAGATACTGATTGGACTTCCCAGATGGCAGGCCCCACCAAACTCCGCTTGGTTAGGGCCCCTTCTCATATTCCTTCTAATCCAGACAAACCAGGTGGAACCATGTGAGTCTAGCTGCACGAGGGGTTCAGGTACCTCTCGCTATTTTTCGGCCTTTACTTATATGCCTGCAACCTGCTACCAGGGAAAGGAACCAACAACCTGTACATATGACCAGAAAACCTATTGGGTCTCTGACCTCGTGACAGCCAAACGCGGTATTGCCCCCTGCAACATCTACCCCAGGTCTGGAAAAGTTTGCTGGACCTATCTGGGTCATGTCGGTCTCTCTGACGGGGGGGGGGGGGGGGGGGGGGGTGTCCAGGACCAGGCTAGCTGCGAACGCACTAAAACAGTGGTCACGGACCTGACTAAACGACTCCAAACCCCCAGTGACCCGGTCTATAAGGGCATCAATCTTGGTAGCATACAAAAAGTCCCTGCCACCGAACAACTGACAGTGGCCCTCCTGAACTCTAGTTACAACCTATGGCGAAATGTGTCGAAGAACGGTGACAGTGACTGCTGGATCTGTTTCCCTTTTTCAACACGTTCCAACATTGTAGGGGTACCCCTCCCTATTGACTGGCCACTCCCCAACTCCACGACCACAAATAATACGGTTCATATTGGCCCCATTGGGGGAAACATACCTATTATTAATGTGTCCTCCCCCCTTACCGCAGCTGCCAACATCACTAACTCCTCCATCCCGTACTGTACACCCTCGGGAATATTTCTCTTGTGCCCTCAGGGAACTTATCGCTGTCTGACCACTAATGACTCCCTAGGCTGTATATTCATTCTACTACCTCCTTCTACCACCATCTACTCTGAATCCCAGCTGCAATCCATCCTATTCCCCCAACACCGTGGAAGAAGGGCTGCCTTCCTCCCATTCATAATAGGGGCAGGAATAGCTACAGGGGTTGCAACCAGAACAGCGGGGATAGGAACTTCCATAGACTTTTATTACAAACTCTCCCAAGCCCTGAATGATGACATGGAACGGGTTGCTGACTCCCTCACAGCCCTACAGATGCAAGTTACCAGCCTGGTGGCCTTAGCTCTACAGAACCGACGGTCCTTAGACCTTCTGACCTCCGAAAAAGGGGGGACCTGCCTATACTTAAATGAAGAATGTTGTTACTTTGTTAACCAATCAGGTATAGTTACCTCCAGGATTAAAGAACTCAGGGATCGGATTCAAGCATGGAGACAAAACACGTCCTCCTGGGGCCTGGACCCCTACACCTGGGTAACCTGGCTGCTCCCTTTGGTGGGACCTGTATGCATAATCCTCCTTCTAGTCGCAGTTGCTCCTTGTCTTTTCCGATGCTTGCAGGGTCGCCTACAAGAACTTGCCCGAGTGTCCATCAATCAACTCCTCCTCCAGCCCTACTCTCGCCTGCCCACTTCCGACTACCCCTATGACGACGCCCCCCGTCAGCAGGAAGTAGCCAGAACTGAGTCAACGCCCCTGGCACCATTATATTAAGCAAAAGGTCGGAATGTTGGGCTGGCAGAAAGGGCTACTTAAGATGGCGAAAGTTCCCGCCACAAGACCTGAGCTGGGACAGGAGAACAAAGGCCCAAGCAGGAATCTGAGACCCCCGCCCCGGGCTCCTATGGACCAATGGGACCCCGACGAGCAGGCGAAATATCCGAATAAGGGAAACTTGCCAAAAGACCCCTGAGCTCCCCTTGAGACCCCTTAAAAGCCCCCTCCTCCCTGCCTTAGGCGCGACTTCCGCCACTCTGCTTTCCAGAGTCGCGGAACCTCGCCCGAGGGTGCCCACCTCCTCCCGGCGCAACTTTCCTGGCTCCCCTCCTCCTGAGCCCTGAAACTTCGCCGGAGAGTGCCTTTAATAAATCTTGCCTTGCACCCACTTTGCCTGGTGTTGTGTTTATCTCGCCGGAAAAACTTCACAAAGACGGGACAGCAGAGACGGGGTGGTCTCCAGGAGGGCTTGCCAGGAGAAAGCACGCTCAACCAGGCTTCGGAGGTGAGGGAGTGAGGCAGAGAATTGGGTGTCAGCAGTGAGGCATTCCAGGGGAACAGGTGCTGAGGGCCAGAGGTATGAGGAGAGGACCCACCAGGGATCAGGCTAGAGAAGCACGGGTTGGTGGCCTGAAGCCCTGTGTGGTGACAGATAAAGTTTCATTGGCCACCCTCCATGAGGTCACATCCTCTGTGTGGACACAATCTAGTCCCAGCTGGACAGCACAGCCCTTGTTTCATTGTGGGGCGACACAGGAGCCTGGCGGGCTCTTGAGGGGAAGAGGAAGCCTGGAAGAGGCCACAGCACATTTTCCTGAGTGGCTCTGAGAAGTCCTAGAAACAGAAGTGGCAATCCAAAGGCAGGACAAGGGCCAAAGGTGGGAGGAGCAGGTCTTTGATGGCAGCTCTTGGGGAGAAAGCTCACGTCCACCTTCTACAAAGCGAGGCCGCGTGTGTGGTGGGAAGGACAGGAACTGACCATTAGGTAGGTGGGAGTCCCCACTCTGCCCCTGCTCTGCATGACCTGCACCACCAGCCTTCCATCTGTGCTCTGCAAGTCCCCCTCTCCTACAAGTTCCTTTTTCCCAACCTACTGGGTCTTGACCTTGAGCTAGTCACCCGACCTTTCTCAGACAGTTGGTGTAAGAGCAAAATGAGATTCAGTACCCACTACCAGGTGTGCCCTGAACACATCCTTGTTGCTTCTCCTGTCCCTGCGTGGCTTGAGCCTGTCACAGCTGCCTCATGTGTCCGTGCCGCAAAGGAAAGAAGGGCGAGGGCGGGTGGGTGTGCTCCCCACGCTCCCCCATCGGTGAGGGGCTGAGAGACCAGGTCTCAGAGCCCTGTTTCTTGCCGCCTTCACCAGTCAGCTCTAGCCAGGAGCGTTGGGTGGGGAAGGAGGGACACACTCGGCAGCCAGACCTGGCACTGTTCCCCCAAGGACTGGGGATAGGAGCCACGGGAGCAGCCCGAGCCACTGAGGGAAACAACACAATGCCACCAAGCGTTTGTCTTTCTTGGTGTGGAAAAACACTTCCCTCATTCTCTTGACTCTCCAAGCCTCTGCCGTAAGTTTCACTGACATACAAGAAGCCATCGAAAGGGAACCCCATCATCTTCTCCCCCCACATCCCCTGCCTGCCTTGCCTCGCAGCTGCTTTCCCTCCACTGAGTCAGAAGCATCTCCTTCCGCCGCCATGGCCAGCCCTTCCATTTCTGTTCTGTGATTCACCCTCTCCAGCACATTCCTTCTTCCCATCCTACTGGCTCCTGTTCGTGAGCGAATATGCCTCAAGAGACCCATTTTATATAGGGGTGCCTGGATGGCTCAGTGGGTTAAAGCCTCTGCCTTCGGCTCAGGTCATGATCTCGGGGTCCTGGGATCGACTCTCTGCTTGGCAGGGAGCCTGCTTCCTCCTCTCTCTCTGCCTACTTGTGATCTCTGTCAAATAAATAAATAAAATCTTTTTTTAAAAAAAGAGAAACCCATTTTATTTATTTATTTATTTATTTATTTATTTATTTTTAAAAGATTTTATTTATTTGACACAGGGAGAGGGGGAACACAAGCAGGGGGAGGGGGAGAAGGAGAAGCAGGCTTCCTGCTGAGCAGGGAGCCTGATGCTGGGCTGGATCCCAGGATCCTGGGATCATGACCTGAGCCAAAGGCAGACGTCCAAGGATTAAATCACCCAGGTGCCCCAAGGCCCATCTAAAAAACAAACACCTGGCCCCTTGCTCCCTCCTGATACTCCCCATTCAAAACCGGGTCTTTGCATAAGCTGCCAGGACTTCCTGACTGCCCTGCAGTGGCCTCCCAACCCACTCCAATCCAACCCATTTCCCATATACTGAAAGCTCCACGTCACCAGAGAATGAGCATCTCTAGCTGGCCTCCTCTTACCCACTGGCACCAGACACCTGAGCTTCCCTCCTTCTTAGAACATCTTTCGGTTGGTGTCTGTGACAGTGTGCTTTCCCAGCACCTACCTGTCACCTCTCCCTCTGTCTGTGCTGGCTCCTTTCTCTCTACTGGATTTCTAATTACTGGGACCTTCTTTTTTTCCATTTACACATTCTTGCTGGGAATTTCATGGTTTGAATATATACATAATAAAAGAGATCCTGAATTTCTTTGCAGGTCTGATCTGTCCCTAAATCCCCATATTCAGTATTCAAGAGTCTATTTGATATTTCTATTTGGACATCTAGTCGTCATTTCTGCTTTACCGAATTCTTGATGAACTGCCCCCAGGCACTAAGAACCTATTATTACATTGTTTCACTTTCCAAGTCCCGTTTGGCTTATCTCTTCTCCCTCACACCAGAAAGCTCCATTATCTGTTTCTCCGGCTTCATATTGTACAACAGTGCTTGGCACACAGCGAGGCTTAGAGTTTGTTGACTGACTGATGAATGAGTCTTTGGCACATGCACTATGCCAGGGTGGCTAAGAGAATAAAAAGAAGCTTCTTGTATCTATTGAGAGAGACATTTAGAGTAGATACTCATTAAGGCCATTTCCTAAATTCAGATCCCCCTGATCTCCTTTTGGGGTTGCTATCTGGGTCTGTTTTCAACTGTGTTCATTGTTACTCACTTCCATCAAGCTCCCTTCTGAATATAGAACGTGAATTAGCGGACCCTCCATGGTAGCCCGCCCTTGCCTTTAGGCTCTCTGAAAAGACTCGTTGGTCCTCTGCCCACAGCTTATAAACCAGCTCCATCTGCCAGGTCAGCACCTACGCCCAGGGGTGGAGAACTCCCCCAGAGCACGGGGGGCAGGACAGCCTCACCTTTGACTTCTCCAAGACCAAGGGGCCAGCAATTGAAGCTCAAGATGGAGCTCTACTACTAAAATGAAGGAGGGGGAAGAGAGGACAGGTTGGAAAGGCATGAGACAGATGGAAGGGATGGACTTTAGGGCATGGAGTCTGGTCCGGGGCTTGGGGTAGGGTTCCTCGTTATCACCATTGAACACCGGGCGACCCCTTGGAGAGGAGAGATCTGATCCCAACCCGGGGCTTTTGGTATTGGAAAAAGCCCAGTAAAAATAAGCGTAAGCCCTCGGATGCATTATCAGTTGCTACCTTTGGATAGCTTCACCCTTGACCTTATGATCTGCTGGAATCAAAATCTAAAGGCAAGAAAGCATTTCCTATGTCTCCCCACCGCCCCCCACTCAACACCAACAAGCATAGAGCTCAGCTCTTCTCCCAGACGCGGGGGCATCCAAAGGCAGGATGACTCAGGGCTTGGCTTGTGGAAGAAAGACAACCTTCAGTCACCCTTGGTTGTGGCTGGCAAAACCTGCGAGCAACCGGACAGGCCCCACTCTCCCAAGTGGGGAAATCTGACCAGCGACAGAAACGAGAACGGTCGTCCCTGAAAACAGGGTGGGTGCATTCTGTGGAGGAAATGGTTCTCATGGCAACAGACTGCCCAATGGGGAGCTAGAAGACTTTCTACAAAACCTCGTAGGTTTCACACTTGCGGTGAGTGGAAACGCTGCGGGGGGAAATGCACATTCTAGAAGCACTTGTGCCGTGCCTCACTGGGAGGGAGAGGGTGGTTGGCTCCTGAGGTCACATTTCTCTTGTTGCCAGCAGGGCTCTCTCGCCACAGACCAATCAAAATCCCTCCTGGGCAGCTGGACTCCTGGGTTGGAGATCTCAGGGGGCAGAAAGGGGATATGAACTGGCAGCATCGAAACCTAAAAACGTATTTTATTTCGAAGTTGTGCTTTGGATTTTCCCCAATCCAACATCTGTTGAGTGACAGTCTTAGGTTCACACAAAGCATCTCCAAGCATACATACAATATTCCAGTTATCAACACTATTTTAAAGAATATACCATTTTACACAAACGTGACATACAAGTCAGACGCCACAACATTGCAATTCCCTGGAAGATCTAAGCTTCTCTTCTGCACGTGGGGTACACACACCAGCCCTTCCGGTGGTCCGTTCATCCTGTTGCTGGCGTCATCTCTCCTCATCTCCTTGGGGAGAAACCAGGGTGCCCTGAGGAGGTTGGCTGAGACCAGTGTTTCCAGCTGACGGGCTGCTGGCTACAAACTCCTCTCTTCAGATAGGGATGCTGGTAGCCCCATCCCGCCTCCGATCCCCCAAAGACTGACCCGAGTCCGCACCAAGAGAAGGATCAATGCCTCAAGGGGCGGAGTGGGGCTCTCTGAAGCATCATGCTGGTCGAGGCAAGCAGATCTGAGGAAGACTGGTCTCCCTAGGCCCTGGGTGGCCAGCTCCTTTTGGCTTTTCGGTGTAAAGATCACAGTGTGCAGCCTGAATTCCAGTTGGCCGCAGGAGCTCTGCCGAGAAGGACTCTCCTTCTGTGGGTTCCTAGTCCCCTCGACAGGTCGGTCTCACAGGTGTCAGGAGCAGCAGAGAGGGGAAGACAACGTGGCTCCCAGAGCTGGGGGAAGTAGGTGGCTGCTCACACACTGTCCAGTTCATGAGGCAAATCAGCAGAGGGACACTGACCAAGGGGATGGTGGACACAAGTCATGTACAAGGGCCGCAAGAGAAATAAGGCAGGAACAACCAAAGGGGCCCAAAGCGTTGTCATTCAGAAAGCTTTGCTTTGACTTTCTCAGAGAGGAGTTTGCTGGGAGGAGGGGGAAAGGGCAGGTGTGGGTCCCAGAGTTGATTGGTTGGAGCAAAAGGAATGTAAAGTGAAGGGCAGGGCTTTCATTTTCATTAAGGAAACAGATCCTTCGGTCTGAAAGCCCCTGTTGGCTCAAGACCTGGGCAAGTCCATGTGACAGACGACCACAGGCCAGAGAACAGAGCAACAAAAGCCAAGAACCCAGAGGCCTGCGGGTCACTTCTCACAGGCTGACTCACTCGACTGAAGGAGTTCTTCCTTTCTCCTTTCTAGCTCTTGGGGTGGTCGTCCTGGTGTGCCAGGTTAGCCTTTAGTGATTAGCGATGCCCCCCAAAGCTGCTCTTTCCTTCACCCAGAACGAGGAAAATCCTACCACTTTCCACAGCACCAACTGCCAAACTTCAGAAGATCCAAAAAGGATCTTCTAGGCTAAACATAAGGAAACTCAGATTTTCCTATCTGAATGGCAACCCACCCCCTCTCCTGATCTATAGAAAATAAGGCTAAAAGCATAGCTTTAAAGCCAGAAGATAAAAAGGAATGAGCTTCAGCTTTAACGGAAGGAGTTGTCTGAGACTCATGAAACAGGGGGTGGGACAGTCCCCAGCCCTGGTACTGCCAAGACAGCATGAAGCCAGGGAAGCTGGGACCAGGGGCACCAGGTTTAGAGATCAGATTAAAGTAGGCAAGGGCATCATTTCTGCTTTTTTGGGAGGAGAACCAGAAAAAAGGCCAACAGAAGGCCAAAATATTCAGTATTCAATTTTTTATTTTGTTAGATTCCGGTCTCGGGAAGACTTTAGAGCCCACAGGGCCAAAGCTCTCTTAGTTGTTCTTATTTGGGGGGGGGCAGGTTTTAAGGAGTAATGTCTCTCTTTAATCTAACTAGGGCTCTCCAAGCCCCTGTTGGTCCCTGAAGAGAGATCTTACAGAATAACCAAACCAGAGGGGTGAACTTAGGTTACATTTTCATTTGGCAACAATTTGGGGGTTAGCAAAGCTGAATTTAATTTTTGAATAAGATAATGAATTTTGTCTTAAATGCCCAAAAACAGTGGAAGAAGGACCTATTTCTCACCTTTTCCAAACCTGCCATAAACACAGTAAAACTCTCTTAAGACTCTTTACCCTAAAAGGAACCAGCTATAAAACTGTCTTATACAGGAAAGTGTCTTAAATGGAAAATGGCCCATCAGAGACAAAGACAGGAACCCGAGAAATGTCTATACATTCAGAAAAACTTCAGAAGTTCTATAAAAAGACTGGGTTGTATTCTTAATGGAGGAGAGCAAAAGCAAACACCAATGACCAGTTCACACAAACAGAGAGAAGACAGAGAGAAAGCCCCCAACCCCAGACAGATTACAGGATCCAGTCGCATCCTGCTCAATTTTTTATGATGGAGAGATTTCAAAGGCTAGGTTCTCTGGCCCAGACAGAACAAGATTTGTAACAGAAACAGAGACCCCTGGTGGCTCTTGTGTGAACTGCCACAATAAGTTACAAAGAGACTCTTCTGGGACCAGGAGAGGCTCCACATGCCAGAGACTAGAAAAAAAAACGTGTGTGTGTGTGTGCGTGTGCGTGTAAAACGAAGAATGGACTATATATGGTTCTCTATAGTCAGTACCCAAAACAAGATGCCACTGAGAGTTGGCTTTCAGCAGCCAACCATCTGGTCAGGCATCCCCTGTGTCTGAGGGGACGGAGACGTGAGCCCGTGTCCTCGTGACTCGCCGTGCCAGATTTCACAGTGACCTGATAATGGAAAAACCTATCTCTGGCTAACCTAAGAACAGTATGTACTGCAGCTGGCTGGATTACGACGACGACGGGGAGAAGCAGAGGGCAGTGGGAAGGGCAGGGCAGGGTGATAACGAGGGCTTCATTCTCAAGGTTTTGGGTGATGGGAAGGCTAATTCCTGCAAGAACAACTTAGAATCTAATTTTCAACTGAAGTCCCCAAGCTAGTTAAATAGGAAGATTTTTTTAATAACAGTCAGTCCCTCCAGTCCCCTTGTCTAGAACAATTAAATTACATCCCTCAGACAGTACAAGACTTGTCAGTGGACTGTGGGGAAGATGATGAGTTGACACCAGGGCTAGTGGCGTTTGTTTTGGGGAAGACCGTGGGCTTGGGTCGTGTGGCTGGCGGCTTGACTGGGGCAGCCATCTTGACTGACTTGACAGGCCGGAAGGCGCAGGCGATGTCCCCGGCAGTGCTGGCACTGCGCTGGAAGGCGGGCTCGGGGTCCTTGAGGAGCTGGGTGTGCAGGGGGCTGGAGGGCTCCGATGTGGGGGCCACCACTGGGGAGGTTTTGAGGGGCTCCAAGGTGTCCAGAACCACATCAGGAGTGTGCTTGACACTGCTCTGCCGCTCGAGCTCCCGCAGCTCATTGAGGGCAGAGTTCATAGTTGCCTCAATATCCTGCAAAACAGGAAAGAGGAGGTGAGGCCGGTGGAAGGAGAAGTCCCCAAGGATCCTATTTCAACAGCATAGGCCAAATCACGAAGAAACCAACTGGAGGGAGATGTCCAGATTATTTTACTTGGCCAAAATCCTTAGACATATGAATGTTCAGAATGTGGGGAAGGAGAAAAAAGGGATTTCCATTATCAGGAGATATTTTTTTTCTTCCTTTAGAAAAGAGTGGCGGAGATGTCATTGTAAATCGAGTCCTCAGGTTTTAGAGATATGCACTGAAATAATTCTGGGTGAAATGACATATAATCCAGGGCGGGGGTGGGGGGGATTGCTGAAGTAAGAGTGGCCAGGAGTCTGGTCACGAGTATGTGGGATTTATTATCCGATTCTCTCTACTTTTGTGTATGCTTGGTATTGTACATAATAAACTATTTCTTACTAAGTGGTGGAGATTAAGTATGATCTTTGTTTTCTTGGCTTCAAAGCCAAAGGTCGAGAAGGGTCAAGGGCTGAGGAAAGGTTCCAGAACCCTCGGCCTGAAGATGCATCAGGACACCTCCCCCCCACCCCTTCGCCCACCCCTACCCCACCCCACCAGAGAGCCCAATTTGAGGAAGCCATTTCCCTCTACCCATCACCACGAGAGGGGACGGAAGAGTGACCAGGAGGGGGAGCCAGAGCCCGCACAGGTGAATCACCTCCCGGGAGCCACAGTGGAACCACCCAGCTCTCAGTAAACAGCAGAACCAAAGACCCTCTGTCGGCAGCCAGCTGCTCCTCAGGGAGACCTCCCAGCTCCCTCCCCACCTCTCCACACACTTGTGTCCGGCACCCCCAAACCACCACAGGGCTTTTCCTTGGAATCAGGCTCACACATTAAGATGACATGTTCCAAGCCACGGCCCTGGTTAAGGCCCTTACAGGGTGAGCTATGCTTTCTGTTGACGGTGATTTTCACTCATCCCTATGATGTTCTCAAACCATAAAAATGCTCAGGAAGAACCCCATCATCTCCTCAGTCCTGCTCTGTAGTAGAGTCTGTACCGGGAATGTATTCTAGCTTCGTCTTAACACCTGGCTCAGGAGGGAGCTGGGAGGATTCCCACGGTGCAAGGCAGATCGCAGCCACGAGCTTCAGCAGGCGCGCAGGAGGAGAGGGCTAGCAAAGCAAGACATCGCAGGCCCGCTGCTTAATACTATGCTTGCCAGGTACACCTTCCCTAAGCAGAGCATCCCAATTAAGCCAACAGAGACCGGACGCAGCCTCTATTGCCCCCTGAAGATGGGGCAAGAAGAATCTCAACTCAGTTGAAACATAGGAGGGCAGCGGGGAGCCCTTCGCTCCTACCTGGTCTAACGAAAATTATAGAGTTGGGAGAGGCGTCTGAGTGAACTGCCTGCAGCGACCCCGGAAGTCGGATTTTTAGAGGTGGGGCAGGATCGCTAATAGTCCACGGAAAACAGAGACTTGTCAGTGTGGTGCTTACGCGGAAGGAAGACCCCATAACCAGGGAGCTCACCGCCACTGCACCTGGGGACTGGGGCTGGAAACCCTTCGGTTACCTGCGCCCCCCGTGAACCCAGGAGCTGTCGGTGGTCTTCCACCTCCCATTAGAGACCAGGGATCAGCCGCAGGGAGCGGGGCCGGGGCGCGGCAGCGGTGACAGAAAAACATGGCCAGCACTACATCTGAGCCTCGACACTCGCGCAGCTTCACGAAAGCCTACCAGGCTCTCGAAACCCGAAACTTAGGCAGAATGGACCTATCAAAAGACTCTAATGTGTTGCTTTAAAAAAAGTACAAGCCTCGAGAGCCTGTACGTGAGTAAAAAGTCTGAATTCTTTTATTCTGTCTTCGAATTCTTGGGGAGAGTGGGATAGACGAATTATGCAGAGAGCTGCCTTCTCGGGTCCAGACGTCCAGCAGCCTCTGAACTCGGTATGTGGTGCACAGACTTCCGCGGTTTCAAGGCCCGTCATAATTAACGTAATTAACATGGCGCTATGTGGGCGCAACAAACGGAGACGTGCCAGCCGGGCGTCCAGAAGCCCGGCCCCACCTTACCTGGGCAATGACCTCAGGGTCCACGGGCCGATGGTTATTGAAGCTCTTTGACCTCCCTGCTGTCACTGTCTTCCGGATCTGTGGACTGTCCAGCCGATTCTTCAGGGATGAGTGGCGGCTGATGGAGTTGAGGCTCCCATGCCCACTGATGGAACACTTATCTGGCCCTTCCTTGGGGAGACTCTGGCTCATGATGGGCTGGGAAGATGGGCGGCAGCTAGCCCCCACCCCCGGGGTGGCCGAGTCAGTCAGGGAACTGCTCAGCCCATGGCTGTCGCTCCGAAATGTTTTCCGGATACTCCCAGATTCTGGCCTCTTCCTTTGCCTTCAATCACAAACAGAAAGGGCAGCGTGATCAGGGAGTCCTGGCCCCGAGGAAGCTGGGGCAAGAGTGAGAGAGGGGCAGGTGTTGGCATCCACGACTTCTGGAAGAAGAGGGACACAATGGCACGTTCTCTCCTTGGCCTCACCTTCCCTTGCTTTCTATGTGTCTCTGGTCCCCTGCCACCCCCAACCTGGGCAAAGCAGAAACAGATACTTACTTGGTGGTCTTGGGCTTTGAGTTCCGGAGATGTAAGATGCTACCAGGAAAAATGTCTGATTGAGTTAAAGTTTCTAATGGAAGACAGATTCACAGAAAGGCCCCCTCCATTACCTGTTTTGAACAGAAACCTAAGAAACCTATCCAGGTAGGAGAAAAGTTCTCACCATCACCAAGAAGGCAAGAGGAGAATTGGTTTTTCCAAATTCTAGCATGTTTCTTAGTCCAAGCACAAGATTGTGATCATTTTGGACTCAGGTAAGAGGCTGTTGTTGCTTCTTGGGCAGACATGGAAGAAGAGTATTTTTCAAGAGGCTGCAGTGTGGCAGGGTCAGGGCCAAGTTTGTGCCTTTTCTTAGGGTGGAAATACATCTACGTGACCCTAAGTCACCCAGTACTGGGCTGAACCCTGGCTCTGCGTGAGCTTCCTTCAGCCCGCTGAGACTCTCCCACAAGATGGCCTGGTGGAATCCTAGTAGCATGGGTGTTGCCTACTGCCGAACAATTTCATTTTTTTCCTTGGAATTAGGTTCACAAGGATCTAATCTAAGAAGAAATCCGACTTCTGGTTTGGGCTGGCAGCCGGGCAGCTCTGATCTCGAAACCACTAAGGGCCACAAAGGCCGAGGCAGGAGCTGAGGTGGAGGAAGGGAAGGGGTGGGACTGAAGGTGGAGTGCTGGTCAATGTGGCCGAGCCAGTGTCCTAAGCCAGTCCTGGTCCCGTTCACTGGTCATTTCTTCTCCATGCGCTCCCTGCAGCTGCCCACTTGGGCCATTAAGCCCTGGGCGTCAGCCACTCTTGAGCAGAAAGAGGATGTTCTCAGAGTCTTATAAGGCCCGGCCGAAATGGCTCTTCCCGGGTACCCCAAGTCCAAGGGCAGGCAGAAGCAATCACTCCCTCTTCTGTTCCTCTGTTCCTTCGGGGCTTCCGATGGTGCTGCTTTTTAGCCACCTGTCCATACAGCCTTTCCTTTGCCGGACTGAGTGCCGAGGCCCCAGTACCACCTTATTCATCTCTGAATAACCAGCACGGGCGCTCGGCACAACAGGGAGCCCTCACTAAATGTGTGAAATTAAATCGAACGCCACACCCAAATAACTCTTTGCTGATTTCCTTTTTCCACTTATGGATCGCTGACTCACAGAGCTCAGACCGCTGAGGAGGCAGCTTATGGAGTGGCTGGTGTGGGCCAGGTCTCTGGCCAGGCCCCGGGGACAGGAGGAGAGGAAGGCAGAGCTGCTGGTTTCAAGATGCTCAGCCTGGTGGGTTATCCAAGTGCGGCCTCGGTCCTGGGAGAGACTAAAACTGCTGTGGGAGGACAGGACGCGGGCACCTAACTCAGGTCCCGAGGACCTTGGGGGTGGCAGATGGCTTTCCCCAAAGAGGTCAATCCTTGGGCTACGACTTGAAGGGAGAGGAGGAGCTGATCCGGGAGGAAGGGGGCAGCAGATGCAAAGGTCCAGGGGTGTGAGAGAACCTGGGGCCTGGGAAAGGAGGGACGTGTGAGGCAGGCAGGGAGGCTGGCAGAGCAGAGTCACTCCTCAGGGCAAGCACGGCCGGGGGCTGCCACTGGCCCATCGACTAGCTGGAGCCCGTGTCCTCCGAGAACCCCATCCTGACGTCACCAGGTAAGGAGCTCAAGGGAACCGCCCTGACTTTCCACCTGGTGTTCATCTTTTGACTATTTCAGCTATTATCCTGTACAATTTCTTGGTACAGATGGCATCAAATATCTGATGGCTTAGAAACATGTACCTAACTAATTATTTAACTCTCCCTCCACCAACCCCGCCTTGGTTTCTGGGTTAAGGAGAGGATTACAACCTTATGATGATAGGCTTATAATTAACACAGACTTGTAAATACATAAGAAAATGTGATTAGTCCACAGTTACTTTTTACTAGCTCGGCCCTCCCAGCGGGGCACTGGGCTGGAGGGAAATAAATAAATTCCTTGTTCTTTTTTACTGGTCTGCCTTAAATCATACCTATGCTAAGTGAGCTGAATCAGCGACTTCACTAACTTGAGGGCCAAAGATGGAAAAGAGCCACGTGCCCCAACCACTCCCCGTGCTACCGGCTGGTTGGAAGAAAGCCAAGAGATCCGGGGAGCTGGTGCAGTTTAAAAACAACAAAAGCATCTTTTATTCTCCTTCCAGTTTCAGTGTCCAGAGGCTATGGTTAACAGGTTTCCAATGTGCCAATCATTTCATTCCTCCAAAGCCAGAGGGGAATAAAAACTGTACATCATCTGCAATCCGTGTTCATCAGGAAGGCCCTGGGGCTTGTCATCCCGCTGGCACTGGGCCAAGTTTCAGGGTCTGGCGGAAAGACGTCTGCAGGCTTTGGGACTTGGTGTCTGGCCCCTTGAGATGAGCTTAGTTCTCCAATAACCTGAATGTCTCTAGGGGAGGCAGCAGCGCACGGGCGTGGAATCCCTCTAGCCGGCCAGATCGGGTGTGGGTGGAGTTAAGACCCTGGGATGGGGCTCACAGCCGCAATGAAAGCTGGGGCCAGAGTTAAGAGCCTGCCGGACAGGGATGGGAATCTGCAAAGGGACTAACGGGACGATGACACAGGGCTAAAGCAACAGGGAAAACACGGACAATTATTTCTACTGGTATGAAAGGGCAGAAGGGCGCTGGGGGTTAGGCAATGATGAAAGAGCTCAGGACAAAGCTTTCCTTGGGGGGCGGGGGCAGGCAGAGCGGTCTCCTTTCCTTGATGGGGCGAATGCCAGACAGGGCAGGAAACAGACACGTGGTCTCTCAGTAAACCCCTCTGGGGTCATGTGAGCCTAGTGGAAGACGCACGCGAAGTTGGATCTTTGGACAGAAAAGGAAGGGCCAGGAAGACAGCAAAGACTATTATTTGGGGAAGAATTGGAAAAGAGAAGGCACCTCTGAGAAACAGTGCAAAACCAAGTTGCATAAAGGGACCAAAGCTTTGGTCAAGTTTCCATCATCAGCCGGGGCCCTACCGGAGCTGAGGGACACTGCACGAGCCCAGGGTGGGGCGGCCTTTCACAGCAGGACCCTGGGATCTGCAGGCAGGGCCTGGGGAAGCTTCCTCAGCCCTGTCCGCCCTGCAGCAGTGGTGAGCACATGCAGTGTTAGGCCGGGCAGGGAGGTGCGGCACAGGCTTGGAGAGGGGCATGAGGCCGGAGGGCGAGGCTAGGTGTCACAAGGCATTCAGGGGAGCAGAAAATGAAAAGCAGAGCTTACTTGTTGATGTTTGCAAGATAAATATCGGCTACATGACCCCCACTGGGACAGCTGGCCCCCGCTCTGGCTGTCACCTTTTCTTCAGGTGGCTCAGAAATGACCTCAATGTCAGACTTGGGGCTGGACCTCTCCACGACACCGTCCTCGCTGGGGGAGAAGGGGCAGGCAGGCAGGGAGGAGGGGGAAACAACAACAACACAAAAAGCAGTGTTAAATCGGCGAGATGGCCCCCCACACACACGCGACCCCCGCGACAGCTCTGAGGCAGCAGTGACACCTGGCTGGGCTAGCTCTGCGCGCAGAGGCAAGGAAAGCTAAGGGCCTTTGGAGGGTCATTAAATAAATATAAATAATCCCGCTGCGTTCTGTGGGATGCTGTGCGGCCGCCACAAGGCTGAGCTAGAGGACACCTGGATTCGAGGCCTCTGCCTTCGACCCCTCGCTGCTTTCCCGGGACGGCTGTGCCGGGGCAACCTCCTGGAGAAGGAGGCTGCCAGTCCAGAGTGCGGTTTATCTGTTGAGGTCCTGAGCACTGAGGGCCAGGACAGGCTGCTCTGCGCTGGCCCTGGAGATGCCGGCGTTGAGGCAGGACACCACCACACTCGGTCGTCGTGCATCGAGCCCCACTTATAGCGTCCAAGCCGGTCCCAGGTCATTCCACTGCTCTCCCGGCCCCTCTGGCTACTGATGACAAGGAAAGCCCCTTCTCCCCCACAATTCATCTTCTCTCGGTCCCGTAGTGAAGTCATAATGCTAAATTTGGGAGGGTCCTGTCCACGCACAGATGGCCACCAGGTTTGCGATGTTATCAACAGAGGGAGGATCTCCCTGCAGAACGAGCCGGGGAGAGGCTGGGAGGGTGCAGACTCACTCAGGATATCAACCTTTAAAAAATAATATTAAGGGAAGGACTAAAAACACTGACAGTATCAGCATCGCATCCAAGGGCAGGGAGTCGGGGGCAGAGGCAGGGCAAAGGGGCAAGGAGGCAGGCTGGGGCTGCAGGGGTGGGGGGAATCACGGGGGTGGGGGGAAAAGTGCTCCTGCCCCAGAGACTTTGCTTTAAAGGGCAGGGGGCCACCCGACAGCCCAGCTGATTAAGTCCCTCTGGGCCCGGTTCCCATTCCCTTTGCTCCCCAAAGCCCTCTCCCCTCCTCTCCCTGTCTTTCCCCACGTCAACCTCATCTGGGTTAAATGAACTGGCTCGTTTCCATCAGGCCGCTTAAGCTAGATGTCTCCTAGAAAAGCAACGTATCATTTTCATTTGCAAGTGGAAAAGCGCCATCAGCGGCCCAACTGGTTGGGATGAGCAAAGTTTGGGGTTTTCTTGTTTTGTTTTTAAAAATAAAAGAAGTAAAAACGTTTTCCCACTCTGAGCTTTCCAGAACGGAAATGTAAGTGGTCAAACTATAACCCCTCATTATCACTCATCAGGTTTAAGTGTGGATGAGCAGGAGTGCTGGGAAGTTTCCAAAATGACTAGCGGGGTGGTGGGTGGGTGGGGAGCGACTCGCAGGGGGAAAAGATGAAAAAACAGTCCTCCACGGAGTCTGGGTGGGGTCCTTCAGGGACAGGGTTGGCTTCCCCTGAGGGTCGGTCTCTCTCACCCTCCTACGGAGCCAGAAATAAAGTCTCTCTCCCACAGCGCAGCCGGGGATGCCTAGAGGGGCAGGGGACCCAACGTACGTGTCTTGGACCACGATGTACTGATGGGGGATGAGTCCATCGATGCCATTGTGCCGGCCTTCCCACCAGTCATCAGAAGCCCGCTGGTAAAGCAGCAGGGATGCCCCCTTCTTGAAGGACAGTTCTCGGGCTGTCCGGCCCACGTAGTCAAACTTGGCAATGGCCTCGATGGGCTCACACTCTGAGAAGGGCAGAAAAGAAGGAAACACATGTTGGGACCCAGAGGCTCAGGAAACTGGGCGGAAAAGCCCAATTAGCTGAACTTACACTGGTGGGAAGATAACCCGGTGTGAAAACTAAGCCACGGAGGCTCGATGGCCGAGGCAGGGATCCCCGTGCAGACGGCACCGTCGCCCTGAAAGCACGTGTGCGCCCTTTCCTGCCTTTGGCCATGCTGCTCCCCCCACCTGGAAGCCCCTCCTCTCTCATCTTCCTGACAAGTACACTGAGTCACAACTGAAACAGCATCATTAAAACACAAAACAATACAAAGAATACTTTATTCTCTCAGCAGTTTTCCATGCAAAAACGAACCACACGTGCATGGCGGGAGTCTCGTCTTGCTTGGACACAGTGTGCCTCCTGGGAGAGCGCGTCACGCTGCCCAACAGACTGAGCCCCGCTCAGGGCAAATGTGAACTTCTTTGGTGCGTCCACAGCTCATAACGCCAAACCCTATCGCTGACCTTGTCCTGCTGCATTTATAAGCTCTTTTCTGATCATAAAATAACTCCATTAATTGCAGAACATTTATCATACTGTACGCTCAATACAATAAATTTTATTTATACTATCCATTCCCCCTAGTAGACCATGAACTTTTAGTCTCTGTAGGGAGAAAATAACTCAAACAATCTACTTTCCATGGAGCAAAATAGAGAAATATATTTTGTAGCTAATACAGGGGAAAATGGACATAAAAGTAATTTGAAAATTAAAAAGGGGTTTACAAAGGCAGTGACTTTTTATTTTTGGGTGAGCTTCTGTCTCCTCTGCATAAAAAAGTACCTTTTTCATGAGTCTGTTAGGAGGAGTCAATAATCAGCAGTTTGTAAAAGCACTAAGAACAGGGCGGGCCTATAGTGAGCACGGGGGAGCAGGCATTAGCCCTGATTCTTAGTGGGTCGTCATTACCATTATCTGCGCTGAGCGGCAGGGGGAAGGCCAGAGAGCAAGAAGGCTCCCAGAAACCTGGACCCTGAGGTTAAAGTCGGTATTCCAAGGCGTGGACAGGAAGACTGCCTATAGACAGGACCAGGCGCAGCCAGCGTGATGGGTGAGCCTGCTCCAGGCCTGGAGGTTTCTCTCCAAGAGGCCCACCAGAGAAGGCCTAGCTAAATATCCCATCTCAGTTCTGTACAGCCTTGGGCACATCACTTGACCTCTCTGGCCTCTGTCTGGTCAGCTATAAGATAGTGGGTAGCTCTATTTCACTAGGATTAAGAGATAAGGCCTACAAAGCTTCTAGCAGGGACAAATTTCCCTCCTTCACCTATTCCCCTCCTGTAATGGGGAAGATTATCGTACTGATCCATCTGACTTCGGCATCCAAATAAGCAGCCCTAATTTTTTTCCTTCTCCTCTAAAAAGCTGGCCTAGGATTGTAAAATTCACAGCGAGGCAGAAAGCAGGGAAGGCTCCAAAGACTGTGCCATTTCGTTCTTGTGCCCAGAAAATTCTGAGGCCCCTTGTCAGCTGCTGAGTCTTCCAAGAGCCCAAGGGGTCCAGAAGTGAAGGCGCGGAGCTGTTGGAAGGAGGGACGGCGTGCTGGCCGGACAGACCCTAATAAATCACGGGCGCTGCGGAGGAGCCGGCGGCGACAGCTGCACATCCCGCCTCGCGATGCTCACCGCTGGGCTGCTCAGCGCTCGCATGGCTGTACTTTGGAAAGGGTCAATTTTTCCAGTCGGCAGGCGTGAAAGCGTGTGGTTTCTGCATCCTGAGTCCCTCCCCTCTGGCTTGCTTCTGTTGGGTTCCGGGTACCAGCTTCTCTATTCCCCAGGCCTACGGTTTTCTCAAATGAGCTCTCCTTGACTTTGGTCTCCAGCTGCCTGGCCAGAGTCTAGGCTGTAACGGGGGACCAACACCACGCCTGGGAGGCAGGCAGGCAAGACAAGGAGCTTGAAGGTGGGTGAGGGGCAGGGAGAAGGGGCGAGAAGCTTTAAAGGCTCTGCAAGGTGCTCCATCTCTGCTTTAGCACAGAGACTGTTCTCCTTGAGAAGGTGGGCTGTCGCTCCAGGAAAGGGAAAAAATGAAAACGAGACAGGAGAGCCCCCTGCCTGTCTTCAGGGGGCTGCTGAGCTGCAAGGTGCACTGGGAGCACAGGCTATATAATCCTTTCCTTCCACTTCACCGTCCTCCCCCTGCCACAATCCTGTGGCCCAGCTGCCCTGGAAGTAGCACCCCCTACCGTCATCGCTCGTGTGGTGCTCTGTGGTCACGTCCTGGGTTGAGTCCTCAGCCGAGGTGGTCTCTCCATGAGGGCTGTCACTGCAACAGAAGCAAGAGACATGGGGACCTCAGCCCCTCGCTGACCAAACTCTTGTCTTCTCCTTCACGCAGTTTCCTTGGAGCAAGGGCATGGAAGCCGTCTCACGCTCTCCACCTCTGGACTGCTCCCAACGATGATGGTAAAACACAAGGCTCCAGAGGTTCTCTAGTCGCTGCTGCAAAAACTATTTGAGACTGCCTGGGGCTTAGAATATCCTGAGACAGAGGGAACCCCTTTTGAACTTACAGAATAAGTCTTTTTGAAAATACAGAGCAATTCAACCCCTCAAGGGCTGTTTTGGGTGAACTAGTCCCTGGAGGTAGCCCATGGAAGAAAACACTAGGCTTTTGCCTGGGACACAACAGGACCTGAAAACCAGCCCTGACACTCGGTAGCTGTGGGACCCTGGGCAAGGGACGGAATCTCTTTAAGCCTCAGCTACCCAAGGCTGATAGTCTGAGGCTAGTGGTCTGTAAAATGTCACAGCGTCGCCTGAAGACTCACTGAGACATGACACAGTGGTCAGTAAGTGGTCTTCCTTTCCTTCTTTCTCATTTTGCTTATGTCTCTAGGCTTTGTGGTTTGGTCTATCATGGGTGAGAGAGTGGGAGGTGAGTCAGAGGGAGACGAAGAGTCTGCTGTGGGCCGGACTCTGCGAGAGGGCAGGGCATGGAAACTGGTCAAGTTCTTCAACAGTTTATGGAGTCTAAAATCATCCAGGGTTGAGAAATGAGAATGGTCAGGGAAGCTCCCGGGAAAACCATTTCCACTCCTGGTCTCCTGCCTTGTGGACATTAGAGTGGATGGAGATGGGCACCAGGAAATTCTAACTTCCTGAGAAACAGACAAAACCCCCATTCATTGCTAAAGCTTCTTCCTCTGGCAGTTGGTAGTAACAGGAGAGCCTTTCCAGGCAATTCTATGGAAGCATTAATTACCACCTCCTCTACCCTCCACCTGGCCTCACGATTCCTACCTTTGAGCCTATAGCCTTTCCCTCCCCTTGGAACAGGGACAGGTCTTTCACTCCAGAAGGTTCCGCAAAGACCAGGGGATCAGTTCAGAAGTCAGCTCCAAGGAGGCTCTCCAGAATCCAGAGAACTTTCTGGGAGAGCATCAACAGGATTCCTCCTTTTTTATTTTTATTTTTAAAAATTTTTTAACCATTTCCTGAGCACTTAACTACCAGCAAGACGCTGCTCCAAGCGCATTACATGAACTAATTTATTCATTACAACAACCCTATGAGACAGGTAGTCTTGGTTTCCCATTCTATAGATGTGGAAACTAAGCCACAGAGCAGCGATGTAATTTTCCTGAGACCACAAAGTTAGGATGTGGCAGATGAGTGTCGGAATGAAGGAAGGAAGGAAGGAAGGAAAGAAGGAAGGGAGGAAGGAAGGAAGAAAAGACCCAGAGAATCCTTCTTACCAAAAAATGTGGGCACAGTTTTTCACTGTTTACTGGGCCAAAACCTCTGATGAGCTTCATGACATTCTAGAAGCCCTCAGGGCCACAAGGGCATACAGGGCAAAGGCTCAGTTTCCTCCAGAGTTGCAAGTGTAGTTACGTGGCCATCCACAAAGGCAGCAATTCTCCAACTTCAGGGAGTCCTGGACAGCTTGTTAAAAGTGGACTACCTCACCCCCAGAGTTTCTAAGTCTCGAGGGCCAGGCGGAGCTGGAATGTCTGTATTCCTAGCCAGTGCTATGTCACGTAGGTGTTGTTGGTCCAAAGACTCCGCTTGGAAAACCACTGCTCTAACGGAAAAGTGAGATGATGCCTTTACTAGGCCCCTGGTAGCTCTGGAATTCTATGCTTGACTCCACACCCACATGCTGGCCACACCGCAAGCCTGCGGACACCTGCGGTCTGCAGAGGCCCCGCAGGCCGAACAGCAGGCAGTCCCAGGGAACTGGATTCTAGCTGCAGGGCTTGGTAAGCGAGGTGGAGGGGGACTGCCCTCTCCTCTTCACAGCTACGGGGAGGCCAAGTGGCCAGCAGGTCCCTCTCCCTGGCTCTTCCAGTCTCCCGGCCACTCTTCAGGATTCTCAGGCTCTAGACCCCTTCCACCACTCCCCCCGCCACACCCTTCATCCATCTTAGCTTGCTTCCCTGGCACTTCTTTCTCCTCTCAAAGAAGAGAGGCTGGGAGCCTTCTGAGTGGGTGAGTCTAGCAGTCAGAAGGTCCTTCTCTTGGTCCTCGGGTGCTTTGCCTCCCACCCAGTCTGCGGTAGTAACATTCCCTCACTGATCTTGCTGTTTGTCCAGAGGCTGCTAATGATAGTCGGATGCACAACGAACAGTGGGGGGGGGGGGGGGGGGCGGGCAAGGGGGCTGCTCCCTGTGAGTCACCCCTGCAGTGATTCTGTCTGCTTCCCTGGTCTGGGACTGGGGGAACAGGGCTTGGAGAGGGGGGCTCTGTGTCCAGGGATCGGCCCTGAGATATTTGAGACGTGAGGGCACACTTTGGAAGGAAGATAAAGCAGGCACTGGGAGCACTACTTCCACAGCTTTTCAACCCTCCTGCGAGAGAAACCGATGCTCCAAGTCACATGGCCAAGGACAGCTCCCTGGAGTGCATCAGCTTGTAGGCTGAGACCTGAACGACTTCCCCCGTCCCCACCAAGCATCTGTCAGTGACGGAAAGCTTTCTCTCAGAGCTGGCAAATGTGGGCTTCTCCAGCTCGGACCCAGGTGCCGGGATCTGCGAGACAGCGGACAAGGCCAAAGCCAGGGGTGTCAGTGGTATTTTTACATTCACGGACACATGAATATCACGTTCTTCACTCCTCAGGCAGGAGGCTGTTCCGTGGTGATCAGGGAGAAGCATGGGCCCACTGGCCTCTAATTAAGTCAACAAACTCCCCCTCCTCTCCCTGCCTCAGTGGGTAGCAATGGGGCTGCTGAACTGGTTCCAGATGTTGCGTTCAGACGGAATCCGATTTGCGCTGGCTCATGCTTTTAGCTCAGGCTGAAGCACCATTCGATGGGGAACATGTGAGAGGATGGGGGGGAGGTAAGGGACATTAAGGAGTAAAAGACAGAGGTGGCTGCCTTTGTGTTTGATGGGAAAACGACACTGTCAGTGGTACCCCCGGGGTTTAGTGTGGGGTCCTGGATGGTGTCCTGTACTAAGACGTGTCAAGGTTGGAATCCCCACCCCTGAAGTGGCCTGAAAGATTGTCACTGGCCTCTCTGGGTTACAGTGACTGTATCTGTAATATGGAAAGAATAATTTGGTAATTGTCTAACAGAAGGATCTAGTAAAGATGTGCCCTAGGGATTCCTTTTACATCTCTGTTCCCAGCCTCGGTCATGAAAAACCTCGCCCCGCAGGATTTAATCTCGCTTTAGGGTGGAAGTATGCCTAATCTGCCAAAAACGGAGCTCACCCCTTCTTCTCTTCACAAATTTCTGCGATCATTCTAAATTATCGTTGTATAAACTCACAGTGAGGGAACGATGCCTCAGACCTTATAGGCATGAGGCATAAGAAAGAAATTCTTTCTGGGACCCGGGATTGTGTCTCTCACGACACACAACCCAGAGCAGGAGCCCTAGAGACATTGTTGACTGATGAGCATCTGTTCTAAATACAACTTTACAAATTTTCCTCTCCTGGAGATTATTAACATTCCTATTATTGCTGTCATTATTTTCCAGAATGGTTCCTCACCACTAAGAACTCATAAGAAATAGGGAGGTGGCACCAAATGGCACTTACTCCATACGTCGGGTTGAGGCAGGGCACTGCCCGAACCACCCCACCCCCCAGATCCCGGCAGCTTGAAGTGGGAGGCTGAGAGGCTCTGGGTGTTTCCCTTGGGTCTCGCTTGGCCATCTGGCCCCCATACCCAGTGTACACCGGGGATACCCCCCACACCGCCTCCAGCCCAGAGCCCCCTACCAGTAGTCCTCCGTGCTTCCTCCTCTGCTGTAGACGGGACCCTCCAGCTCCCTGGAGGTTGGGAAGATGTTCTCATGCTGGATGATGGTGGTTTTGATCAGCTCGTTCACGTGGGCTTGGCAGGACACCTGGTCGTGGCCCTCAGGCACTGACATCAGTGAGGGCCCGAAGCAGATGGCGAGATTGTAGGGGTCCATCATGTTCTCTTCACTGAACTGTGATAAACTGGAGGAGAAGGGAAAGGGGCAAGCTGGAAAGCACTCGCATGAATGCCCAGAGAACACAATCATGGGAGGCACTGCCAAGAGCAAGAGCAGAAGTTCCACAGATTGCACCTGCTTTTCTGGGCATCGGAGCCCTTCTAGAAAGTCCGCAGGGAGAAGACAGTGACCGGTCATTCAGGAGCCACCTCCTAGCAGGCCTCACCCCTCCTCTCTCACCAGCTCCTCGTTCAAATTCTACTTGCCACCCTACCACCGCCCCCCGCTCCACACCTTCTCGGCCACATCTCCCCGGCCTCGAGAACACACCACTCCGTAGAGCGGGGACGACTCCCACACACCAACCCACTAAAGCTGCCAGAGCAGATGGAGACCCTCAGGCTGCCCTCATAATGACACGGTCAGAAGACGCAGGCGTTGTGCGCTGTGTACCTTCCTGCAGAGCAAAATAATCAAATTACTAGGGATCTTCCATTCCGAGCTCTAGGCTTATTAAAAAAATTCGCCAACCGATTAGCTTTTGCATTCCATTAAACAAGTGAATTTCTTTCTGGAAGCTAATGTAATTGTTTTTCATTTCCATAATATCCTCTACTATTACAATCAGGATTTATTCAGGAAAAGGTCAGCATGCCGCTCAGTTTCTGCTCAGGCCTCCTCTGGATGCAGTCTGACTTTGTTATTGGCTATTTCACAACTGGCCCTGCCCAGGCAGCAGCTGCTCTGGCCACACCTCCAACCTTGGCCAAGGACCCGAGCCCTTCAGTGAGCCGCTGGGCCTCACTGGCCCCCACTGGTCTCTGTTCGCCCAGGTGGAAGGCTTGGCTGGCTCCATACATGCACCCCCAGCCCCCAGCCCCAGGTTGTAGAGCTGTGAGCTCTGCTAAGGAGTTCTGCCTCCTCCACGGGCCTCAGCAGGTGGTCCCCAGCACCTGATTCTGACAGATCTGAGGGTAACCCAAAGCCCTCTGATGCTGAACCAGAGGCCCGAGGCCCCGATGTCTTCATCTGCACGGGTGTTGTTCAGAACTGGACAGAGTTCATTTCTAGTGGATCCCGCCCCCCAGATTCCAATTACCAAGCTGGTCTCTCTCTAACCCAGTGGTTCTCTCCTCTACTGCAGATTCGCATACGTCCCCTGTCCACCTTGCAGAAGCAGTACCACGGATGCAAACAGCTGTTCCGGGGAGAAAATGGTCGCGGTTGAGAATCACTCTTCTCGAGGACCTAGTCAAATGCAGGGAGGCCAGCCAGGGGTGAGGTTATGGGTCCCCCCCCATGGGTGGGGCTGCTTCACAGAAGGTCTGAAAATCTGAATTGCATAAGCCTCCCCCCGGCTCCTGAGTTAAAAGAGAGCCGAGATTCAGAAAAGACGGGGAGAAATTTCTAAGTCTACTTCTTGGTCAAACAGATACTGGAGACAAGAGAGATAATTACCTCGGTAACCTCAGCAGGGACAAGGAGGAGGAAGGCCCTGTTTCTTTAGTGCGATCTGACGACATTTGCAAACATGGAAGAAAACCAGTCATTTCTGAGAAGCCTGGCCATTAGAGGGAAACAAAGTCTTAGCCCTGAGAGTCCCATTCGAAGACCCGTGAGTGATGAGCAGCCTTGCCAAGCCTCCTAAGGGAAGGGCTGTTTGATTCACAGGCAGCTGCAAACGACCAGGGGCCTGAGGGGGACACATCTTTGTGGACTGGGGTCTCATGGGCCAGTTCCATTTCTTACTCCCATTAAAAAATAAACCAAGGTCCTCTCTTCCAATCTACAATGGGAACACCTAGATTGAGGGGTTAAAGCCATGGTTCTTAACTATTTGGGGGTCACAGCCTCCTTCAAGAATTTGACAAAAACTAGAGATCCTCTCCACAAAAAATTCATACATGTACACATACAAATGCATGTCATTTCATATGCAATATAATGGTGCTAATAATCCTTGAAGACCCTCAAGTCTGTGCCCAGTATAAGAATTTAAATACTGGATTTTTATTTTTAAAGAAATACATACAATGGAAAACACTGGTAACAGGTCCCTCTTTTAAAATTTTTTTTGGTATCGACTTGTATAATGCCATCTCTTCTAAGAACTGGGCTAGATTTCTAGAACTTCTATCCATAATATTAGTGAATTCTTCTAATTGATTTGAACTCATCTTCTGTGCTTCTTAATAAGGTTCAGGATAGTGATTGGGAACACAGGCTTTGGGGAGGGATGAGAAAATCAGGATTGAGGCGGGAAACTTGTTTTTATGATGCACTTCTCTGGACTTTTTACCCTTTAATGATGCACATTTGTCCCTTTGATTAAATTTAAAAAAGAAAAACAAAACATCCCCAAAATTTTAGAGTCAATGAGACCTGGTTTTGAGTCCTGGCCCCATCATGTACAGGTTCCAGGAGAATATTCTGATTTCTAAATCTCTTCCTAAGTTCCCCTCCTTTGCGGGGCTGTTTTAAAGCGTGAATGGGGGGGGCACCTGGGTGGCTCAGTGGGTTAAAGCCTCTGCCTTCGGCTCAGGTCATGATCCCAGGGTCCTGGGATCGAGCCCCACATCGGGCTCTCTGCTCAGCAGGGAGCCTGCTTCCCCCCCCTCTCTGCCTGCCTCTCTGCCTACTTGTGATCTCTGTCTGTCAAATAAATAAATAAAATCTTAAAAAAAAAAAAAAAAAAAGCTTGAATGGGCTGTCACACGCAGAGCACTGAGCCCCGTGCCTCGCACACAGGTGGTGCTCCATCCCTATTTTCTGTAATTATAATATCCAAATTGCTTCTTGACACAGGACCCTCGATTCTAGTCAGGGAATGGGAAGCAGGGCTGTCAACATTGGCCAGCAACTGATTTATAGAGGGCTAGCCATCTTCCTTTCCCGACAGACATCATCAACCTGAGGACTCTAGATCCCAAAATCGAAACCTTAAATCCTCAGGGAGAACACCAAGCTTCGGACAGACTGTTTTAAATATGTGACATTTCACTTAAAAACCCTTCAGCTTCACTGGCCCCAGGGGTTTGCTTCGGCAACAACCAACAGACTATGGGTAAGATATTAATGCATCAGGGTTGATTTTAGGTTTGAAAGGGATGAAGAGAAATTGTATTATTCACCATCGCCCCAGGCAAGTCATGGGGCTGAGAATCCATCAGGCCTTTAAAAGCTTTTCCAATAGAAGACACCACAACTTCCCTCCCTAAATCCATGATTTAACAGCGTCCCCAAAAGGCTAAGACTTAGGTAAGAAGTCCGGTGTAATTCTGGCTGATGTTTCCTGATGGTCCTTCAAAGGCATCCTGTCACTCGCCTTGTCACTCTCTCACCTCCGACGCCAAGGGTCGGCTTCCTCGTGCTCCGCCCATCTACTAAGGGACTTGCCTCTGTGCCCTCATGTCCCGCCTTCCTTCCCCTGCAGTGAACTCCATCCTCTCTCTCCAGCAAGAGTATCAGTCTAGCAACTGCACCATCAGTTTTCCTCTCCACTGGGTCATTCCCACCAGCATAGAAACATGCAGGAATACTGGCCCCATGAAAAAGAATCCCCTCTTAACCCCATGTCCATACCACATTACTGACCCATTTCTTAGAAAACTTTCTGGGACTTATCTGTACCTGTTGTCTGTGATTCTCCGATTCATCCCCACCCCTTCTGCTATGGACTGAATTGTGTCCCCCCACCCCAGATTCCTGTGATGAAACCCTACCCACCCCCCTCCCATGGGACTGCATTTGGAGAAAGGATCTTTAAGGAGATTATTAAGGTTAAATGAGATCCTAAGGGAGAGGGCTGAAGCCAAGAGGACTGCTGTCCTTATAGGAAGAGGAAAAGACCCCAGAGCTCTCCCTCCGTGCACAGAGGAGAGCCACAGGGGGAGGCAGAGGGAAGACCGCCACTTACAAGCCAAGGAGGGACTCCTCAGCAGAAACTGCCCCTGCAGGCACCTTAAACTTGGATTTCTAGACTCCCGAACCATGAGAAAATGAATTTCTGTTGTTGAAGTCACCTAGTCTGTGGTACTTTGCTACGGCAGCCGGAGCATCTCTCTTGCCCCTCCCCCACTTTATTGTGGTAAAATCTACATACCATACAATCGACCATTTTCACCATTTTAAAGTGTCTAATTCAGCACCATTTAGCATATTCACAATGTTGTGCAACTATCACCACCGTCTAGTTCCAGGACACTTTCATCACGAGAAAGGAAACCCCATATCCATTGGCAGTCACACCCCACCCCCACCAAACTCCCCTCCCCCAAGTCCCTGTCACTGCTGATTTGCCTGTTCCGGACACAGCAGATGAATGGACCCTGGCCCCACGCAGGCTTCTGTGACTGGCTTTTTTCCTCCAGGAAGATGTTTTCCAGGTGCACCCACGCTGCAGTATGCCACTGTAGAGCCAGACAGGTAGGTCCGCTGTATGGACCTACCACACGTGGTTTATCCATCAGCGGCACCCCTTCTCTCCCGACCTGACACCATCCGGGTCTGGCCCCCTTCCACTCCATCAGGACAATACTCCTTAGGGTCACCAGTGCTCTCCCCACTGCTAACCTGATTCTGAGTCCTTTCCTCAGCAGGCCTGTCATCCCCTTTACCTCTGGTTTCACTCCCTCTTCCTCTACATGGCTACTGGGACACCATTCTCTCTAGGTCCTCCTCCTACCTCATGGCTCACGGTCCCCTGCTGACCACTGTCTCTTAAAGAGCAAACTTTGCCCTGTGCCCTGCACACGTCAGTTCCCTGACCTGCTTTATTTTCTCTAGAGCGCTCTTCTTCTGATACAGGGTATGCGTACTCATGAGTTTGGTCTGTCTTCTTCCATAGAACATGAACCCCAAAGGGACTCCATGGGACATCTGGACTGTTTGGTGCACTCTTAGGTGCTTAGCACCAAGAACAGGGCCTGGCCGACAGCAGATGCTTAATAAATATGTGTTAAATAAGGGAACAGATAAGCCCACGAGCAGCTGTGGGCGCTCCAAGACACCCCAACCACAACTCTACTTGTCCATCTGCGTGTGGAAACCAAAACGCTCCTTGTGAAAGTCAGAAGAACTGCCCAGAATCCTTCCAAACAGGGAGGCACCTGGAAATTGGTGAGATTTCAAGGAAGATTCAGCTTTTCTGGAGACACAGGGGCACCTTAATAGGGCGAAAAGCACCCCCGGTTCACTCTCTCATTCAGATGAAAAAGAGGACCTGAGCCTTTGAGGGCCTACAGCAGTGTTTCTCGGACTTTCATGAGCATGAGACTCAGCAGGGGACCTGGTTAAAACACAGATTCGGATTCATAGGTGTTTGAGCGGGAAGGGCTGAGACTCGGCATTTTTAACCATCTCCCAAATGATGGGTCCATGGACCTCACTTGACCAAAAAGAGCCTAGAAGACTATATTGTTTGACATCTGAAGAAAGCAGTTTTCAAAAGGCAAAAAACAGAGTCGGCTGCAGTGAGGGGGAGCTAAGGACACTGTCGGGAGCCAAAAAGTCACTGGGCAGCACACGGGCTGTGGTAGGCAGCCTCTAAATGACCCCCATGGTCCCTGCCTACCGGTTTTCACACCCTGGTGTAATGTTCTCCCTCTGAAGTGTGGACTAGATTTAGTGACTCACTTCTGGTGAATGGAAAATGGCAGAAGGCATGGGACGTCACTTCTGAGATTAGGCTACCAAGGACTATGCTTTCTGTCTTGGGTGTTCTCTCACTCACGTGCTTGGAAGGAAGCCAGCTGCCATGTTGTGAACAGCTCTGTGGTGAGGCCCGCAAGGTGAAGAACTGACGAAGGCCTCTGGCCAACAGTCAGCCAGCAAGGAAGGTCCTCGGTCCAACAACCTGCGAGGAACTGAATCCCGCCAACACCACACAAGTGAGCTTGGAAAGCGGAACCCCCCACAGTGGAGCCATTAGGAGAGACAACGGCCCTGCCCCCACACCCTCACAGCAGCCTCAAGAAAGCTAGAGCCAGAGGCCCCCCCGTGACATTGCACCTACACTGGGGATTCCCGAACCCCAGAAACTGCTTTTTGGTTTAAGTTGCTAAGTTTTAAGGTAATTTGTTATACAGCAATAGGTAGTTAACGCAGATGCTAGAAAAGATAATGTTAATGATTAACAAGGTTTGCTGGACAGGCCTAGGTTCATTCAGTGGGCTGGGCACTCCAGAGTACACTAGCTACATACACGTATGGAACCAGGTTAAGTCCGCACAGTGCTGCTGCACGTGTAAGGAGTCCCGCACACATTTATACACATACTAGTTTTCTGGGTCTTTGAGATTCAGGAGGTGTACAACCCAAGAGAAAGACTGTGGTCAGAAATAAAGTACACACACCCCAGGACGCAGAACAACAAAGGAGAGCGGTCCTGAAATCGGGGCCCAGCAGAGTCTCCCTCAGGAGCTCCCTGTCAACAGTCGCCACATCTGTCGATAAGAGTACACTTATGACCCGCCATCTTCCCACAGAGGTAGTATTCTCTAGCACCTGTGTCCTGAATTCCATCCGTTATTTTAGGAAACACTGTGGTTATTAATGCTGCATCTTTCCCACGAAATACTTTGATGAGCATATACACCTTTTTGTAACCAGACAAAAAAGGAAAACAAAAGAAAAGTAATGGTTACACTGGTGTAATCCCCATGCTTCCTACAACAGTGGCCACCATGTCCACCTCTGCCAGAGGCTCCCTCTCTCACTCCTCCTGCCCCGCGAGCTCCCTGCCACCTTCACTCAGCAGGAAAAAGACGCAGGGAGGAGAGTGAGGCCATGGTGCTTCCGCACGCAGCTGCCCTGGGACCTGTCTGCCCCCCCCCCCCACCTCTTCACACTCCCACCCTGGGGGGCCAGACCAGGCTCCTTTGGTGGGCAGGTGTCTGTCAATGAGAGGAGACAAGGACTGGTGGTCCCGAGGGGCTGACTGGCTCAAGAGTCAGTACGGGGTTTCCATTTCCGACAGCCTTCAAGGCACGGCGTGTGAACACCGTCAGTGGGTCGTGAGGGCTGCTGAGCGCGGGTGGCAACGGTGCTGAGTCAGGGCTCGGCTGAGGGAAGGCGCAGACACGGCCGCGTGGAGGAGGCAGTCTGCAGCCAGGCTGAAGGACGGCGTGGGTGCCCCGACAAGGCCCACGGCAGGGCTGCTAGCCTAGACCCCCAGAGGGCCGGGCTGACCGTGAACTGTAAGCAAGCCCTGCTCATGAGATGGCCACTAAGTTTGTTTTCCTTGGAAGCAAAGGCCAAACTGACCAGGAAGATGAAGAAATTTTGTTTTCTCTTTTGACAGATTCATGGATCTAGAGAACTGTCTCTCCACGAGAGGAAAGCCCATGAAGCAAGAGTGAAGACAAAGGGCAAGCAGAGTCAGCCTCGGCATGGGGAGTGGGGGTGCCGGCCTCCCCCCGCAGCAGCCCTGACTCCACACAGAACGGCCTCCTTGCAGAAGGCGAGGCCATCAGTGACGGGTCTAACGGGGTTTTCAAGAGAAGCTAGAAACTGAGGTATTTTAAGTAAAATTCCCTAATATTTAAATGTTTCAATGTTTTTAAGACACAGCAGACTGAAAGGAAACACCTCCAGGGCCTTACCTGGCTTTGCTGTTGCCCACGTACAGCCTGTGCTCCAGGCTATTGAGGGAGCAACATGAAGACAGAGGTGCCCATGGGGCAAGCACCACATGTCCTTGCTTGTTGCCTCGCTGTCCTGTGGGGACCCAATGCCCACCCTCGGCAAGGACACTGCTCGCACAGGAAGCCATGCCCCATCCAAGCCCAGGGCCCCTCTGGCCCTCAGACCTTTCTTCTAGCTAGGCTCGCTCCCTGGGTAACCAGCTAAAACATCAGTACACCGTCACTCCGAACTCATATCTCTAATCTGAGTGTCTAATCCGAGTGTCAGATTCCTATGTCCCACTGCCCAGTCAGAAATTCCCCTTGGAGGCCTGACAGGCACCTCAGATGAACATGGCCACATGGGTGCCTTGTCTCGATTCAGTTCTCCACACCTCGTCTCTTCCCCAACTCCATAATGGAGTCACTAGTTCCCTGTTGCTCATGCCAAACATTAAGAATTTCTCTTTCCTCCCACTCTACAGCCTCCCCATCGGGAAGTCTTGTCAGTGTTGTGCTCAAAATGGACCCCAAACCCAACCCCACTTCATCGTCCTCCCTCATGACTCACCCCCCCGTCCCCCTGTTGAAGCCCCCAGTGCCTGTGGCTGAGACCTCACGTTAACCTCTGCATAGGTGCCCCTGCTTTTCCTCACAGACCTCGATGGTAACTTCTCAAAGTTGTTGGGCTTAAAGAATATATACAGATCAGATCTTATCACTTTCCTGCCTAAAAAGCTTCCAGCGCTTCCCAAATCCAAACCCATTATGACCATGACTCTTGGGCCTTGACAGCCTTGAACACCCTTTGTGGCTCCTTCAGTCACTCCATTTTGGGCTGCTGCTCTCACACAGTCTCCTCAGAGAGGGTTCTGCTGACCTCCCCTCTACAGCGGCTCTCCCTCTCCCCCCCACCCCCATTCCGACCCTCCTGCACTCTATCTCTGTACTTACGCTTCTTTATTCTTCATCTAAGCACCCTTTCCCACCTGACGTATCTGTTATCTGTCTGTCTCCTACCCTGGAATGTGAGTTTAATGGTATCAGGGCTCTTGTCTCTTGTTTCACAATGTACTCGCTCAGCCTACAACTGTGCCCAGCACACTGTCGGTGCCCCACGAACATGCATGGGGCCGGGGGATCTGACACAGCTCTACAGGTAAGCTTCAGGGGTCGAAGCCCAGGCCTGATCCCATTGTTCACTGGGAAGTCTACTCACTGATTGAGGAAGGCAAAGAGGTATCTCATGATAATCAGAGTGGTTTTGGGCAGGACCAGGAGAACTTTCCGGATGTGCAGAGCTCTCTCCTGCAGGTTGTCCATCGCTGAAAGAAGAGAGCCATGCATTATTGTCCATCGCAACTGAGATCCCTCGGAGTAATGGCGTGAGGGCCGGGACCACCAGCAGGTGCTGCAGAGACAGCAGCCACGTCCACGCAGCACTGGTGTGCCATGCAGGGAGTTCCATCCCTGTGGCTCCCTGGGGCAGGACTGCTGCCACAGGGCACCTGCTGGGCTCCAGACGTATCCTGATGCAGGACTGAAGGGCTATGCTCCCTGCGCTCAGAAGGGGTTGGGGATATTCCCCAAGCACCTGCTGCTCTCTTCTTAAAGCAACCACAGACAAGGCACAGTCCCCAAACCACTATGACTGCAGACTTGACCTCCAGCCTTGGAGGATCGACGTGCGTGCAGAGGGAGACAGGCTGTGTAGCTCCCGTCCCGCCCACTCTACATAGGCATCATCTCATCCTCTGGACAGGTCTGGCTTATCTCCCCACTCTCTGATCTGCAGGGGGGTTGGGCGGAAAGTGGCCAGAGGCCAGAGAGGGCAGATCCCTGTATAAGTCATGATATCTGGGGAAGAAGACCCGAGGTTTCCTGTTTCTTGTGCTGTGCACAGACCAGTTACAGGTGAGGCCCTAGGCTGGTGGCCTCCATCACGGCCAGCCTCCCCACTAGGGGGCTACGGGATAATGTTATTTTCTAAGAGTGCCTTTCTATGAAAAAGAAGTGGAAAGCAGTAGATCAGGAGCACATCTCAAGGGGAGAACTGGGCAGCCAGGGTATCTTGAACTGTCTTAGTAGCCCCAGTCCACAGAAGATATCTAAGCTCGGTCCTAGAACAAGATGTGGAGACAGGAGGGGTGCCTATATTTAATAGGCACAGAACTGATTTCCACTAGAGTTCCACAAAGAGTGGGTCAACAAATAGAACAAAGGAGCTTACTGAATGCCCTGGCGCCTTTCTCTCTGACAACAGCAGAGTGGGACAATGTTCAGGGCACACACTGAGGCCAGCTGGAGACTTGAGGGCCATGAAGACCCTGGTGTATCCGGGAAGAAGACTGTTTGCCCCATTTCAAAGTCACTGCCTTCTCCAACCTCTGGAGCCATCATTCCAGTGGGGTCTACTTCCAGGATGACCTGATATTAATCTAAATTTCCATGCATTGTTTTCCATGGAAAACAAAAGAGAGGATGTTTCAGGATAATCAGCTAAAATACATGGCTAAGCATAGTTTTTCAAGCCCCCGATTTGAAAGTAAGAGGCAGGAACCCATAAGGATAAAGAACGAAGTAGATGGATGTAGTAAAGGATGAAGTAGAGACTATATCTCTTTCTAGGAAAACATCATATTGTGACATGTAAATGTGCAGAGGGGCTCTTCGTCCTAAAAGAACACATATTACCACATCTAGCAGGTAAGGCACATCACGTTTAAAGCAACAAGCAGAGGCACCTGCGTGGCTCAGTTTGTTCGGGGTCTGACTCTGGATTTTGGCTCAGGTCATGATCTCAGGGTTGTAGGGTGTGGAGCCTACTTACGATTCTCTCTCTCTCCCTCTGCCCCGCCCCCTCCACTTAAAAGTCAATTAATCTTATAAAAGATTCATTTGAACCTTAATTATAAAAGAAATAAAGCAACAAAGCAGAAACTATTTCCCCTTTATATCATAAAATATATCATAAATTTATATCATAAAAAGCATAGGCACTAATGCATGAGCTTCCAATAGCTGAAAAGCACTGTATCTCATATATGAATAGAAATATATTTTACTGGAGAAAAATAAAGCCCAGCAAAGCAAGGAGTTTAAGACGAATCAGAATGAAAAAGCCAGGAGTTCTGACTTGTGGTCCTAGACTCTTATGGAAAAGCCATCTTTCTTCCCTCCCGCCAGGGGTGCAGGACAGAGGACGAGGAGGAGAAACTTCACAGAGAAAAAGGAAAAAGAAAAATATTATTGAGAAGCTTATGGGGAAAAAAAAGATCCCACGGACATTTCTTATCTGTCGTGACAAGGCATCCTTGCTGAAGCCTGGCTGAGGTCAGGATGTACTTACTGACACAAGCCATCAGGTCGTGGAAGATGTCCTTGGGGAAGAGAGGATGTTCTAGGCCCCGGAAGTAAAGCTTCAGGACGCCAGCAATGGAGTCCATGTCGTGGTCATTCTGGTCTCCAGCCAGGGGGTCCTCTCCTGAGGATAAGCAGCCCCCCAAAAAAGGAAAGAGAGAGTGAGAGAGGTAAAAACACACAGGACAAAGCAGAAGTGGTGGGGAAGGGGTGACCTGTCCCAGTCCTCATCAGAGTCCATCAGCTCTCTACCCAGCATGGTGGCCATAAGTAGGGCAGACCAGAGACTAGATAAAGCCAAGACTACTTAGACCCGGGGCCCCGCGGCTAGAGGAGGGCACAGGGGTCCACTAGGATAAGTTCACTTCTGCTAGACCAGCTCAGGGATATTCCCTAGGGGCCGGAATGGGCCACTGCAACTGGCCCTCTCACAAGAATCATGAAGCCAGGCTGGGACTGAGCCTCTGGGGGAGGAAAATGAGGCCAAGGAGGCTCACCCCTCTGATTGGCCCTCACTCCGCCTGGCTCGCAACAAAGGACACCTACTTATAGGAGAACAATCACACTGGAGCTCCCTATGGAAAATTTCATATCAGATGTAATTAGATTTAATGATAGGACCAACCTCAAATTGAAACTATATATATCCATTACAGTGACGGAAATTGCCAAAGCTTGCCCATTACCTTAATAGCCCACAATATAATAAATGGGCTATGATGAACAGGCGCATTAGCCTTGATATTAACTGCCAGCGAGGGTTCTGGATGAAGCCATAAACCGCCCAGTATCCTAGTTAACTTCTTGGGTCTCGGCAGATCATCCACAGGAGGTAGGATGAATGGGGCTGAGGAGGACTTGGGGAGGACTGTCTACAAGGGAGAAGGTGTCAGGACTAAGAGTGGCTTGCTATCCTCTGGGTACCTCTTAGCCGGGAATGGGTGCAGCCACTAGCCCCCGAGGCTGGCACACATCTGGTCTGATCTCCAAGCCTGTTTCCTTACCTCTCTCAAAGGCGTTTTTGATGTCATTCACTTCCACCTGGGATCCCGACACCCGGAAAATTCCTTCATGCTGTAGTCCTGGAAAGACAAGGAAAAGTGATCAAGGAGAAGAAGAAACCAAGTCACAAGCACAGCTCCAAGCTTCGCTGAATGTCTGTGTCCTCCAGCCAGTGTGCAGGTAAGCACTGTCTCTCTTCTTCAGGCCGGAGGAGAAAGCATGTGCAGGCATGCTGGAGAAGTCATCAGAACGGATAGGAGGCATAAGAAAGCACTGAGTCAGAGACTTAAGGGGAAAGAGGTCTTCTGATTCCGAGGAAGATTAGGAAGCTGGTTCCTTCCCCTGCCTTTGCCTCTCTGTTCCCATCTATAAAGTGACGGAGTGACCCCTGGCACCTGGTCACCCAGGGCTGGGAACGGGAAGTAGGGGCATGGCAGGCCGGCCATCAGGTACCATCGGAGGAGTCCCGGGTCTGAGACCCAGTGATTGCTTTGGCTTTTCCAATACCGTCTGGCTCTTTCCAGGGCACACTGTTTTGAATCCTTAGGAAAGAGAGAGGACAGGAAAAGGCAAGTGGTCAAAAGACAGGAAAAGGAGAAGTGCCAGTCACTGGTCCTTGACTGTGGCCTGTATCCCAAATGTGCCTGGACATGATAATGGGCAGGAAAACCGAGTCCCTTTGGGTTTTGTTAAAGTACAAACAATCATAAAAATACAATGCATGTGCAGTGACTGCCGCTAAGAAATGCTTTCATAGAAAAAAATCCACTGGTTCTCACAACAGCTACTAAGGGAGGGGTCACCAGCACATCCATTTCCCAGCTAAAGGAAGTGATGGGTGCTGACCAGCCTTAGGTTATAGAGGTGACAAGAACAAGAGCCAGGAGGTCAGCCCAGGCCTTCTGTTTGCAATCATGTACTCACTCCTCGACACCAGACTTGTGGGGCCTGCCAGAGGCAAAGTACAGAGAGGGCAGGAACCTGCTTGTTAGTCTGAACACGGATATGGCTCACAACCCCATATGGGGAGCCGCAGAGGTAGCAGGAGATCCAGGAAACATGCTGTTAGTGCTGGCTCAGGGGTCAGACTGAACTACAGACTGAATCTGTAGCCACATCGGGCTTGCCAGCCTTTCTCAGGATCCCTGTGTCCCCGTCTTGGGCATCTTGTCTAAGTTCCTATGTAATGGTGTGATTCATCAAAAACTTTGACCTATCAGGGAAATCTCAAACAAATTACTTTTTAAGAAAATAGAATCGCCCACTCTCTTCGGGCTATCCTCTCGGTGAGGGGGTGACTGGATTCTCAAAGGTCTAATGGAGAAGGTAAATCACACAGACCGGGACTACAATCTTGAATCCAATTGAGGCAATATTAAGAAGCAAGCAGGGGGAATTTAATTACCTGGCTTGTAATAGGACTTAAGTTGTCTGCTCCTCTAAGGGAATCTCCAGAATATTCCTCAGAGAATGGCAGGCAACGTTAAAACCCCATTAGTACCAATGTAATAATACCGTATTAGTTACCAATGGGATGTAACAGCCAAATAATGTCATTTAAACACAGAATGCAAACAGCAAGTGTTCTGACAGAAACAGTCACGTGCCCTGTTACTCGTCCAAAAACACAGCAGAGTCTAAGGAAATGTCATCTCAGGGACCAGCCTACTCAGTGTCCTTGGGGAAGCCAACAGTTGGCTGAGAAAGGATCACATCAGTCCTTTATAGTAGATTAGACCATTAACGAAAAGCCACCTTGGCCCACGGGCCTAGGATGGGAAGCGATCAGAGGAGAGGTAACTGGAAGTCAGGCAGCAGGCTCAAGACATACTGAGACCCCCTCGGGCTGGCGCTTCCCATTTCTCTTCGAGAACCTACGCTTTAGAAGGATCATGATGTTCTCGCTCAGCAGACAGAATTTTTTAAAAAAGATTTTATTTATTTGACAGAGAGAGAGAGAGAGAGAGAGATCACAAGTAGGCAGAGAGGCAGGCAGAGAGAGAGGGGGAAGCAGGCTCCCCGCCAAGCAGAGAGCCCCATGTGGGGCTCGATCCCAGGACCCTGAGATCATGACCTGAGCCGAAGGCAGAGGCTTTAACACACTGAGCCACCCAGGCACCCCTAAGCAGACAGAACCTTTAGTGTCTAATCTAATGACTCTGAGAGCAGGAGCACTGATAAACAGTTGGGTTCCAGAAGTAAAGGGGAAAAGTGGGGCCATTTTATTAGAACGCAGGGAAGGCCCCACGTGACTAACCTGACACATTGCGATGTTTTGGATCTGCTCTCCGTGTACGCTACCATAAAGCACAAAACCAGTCAGATGTGGCTAAGTTACTCGGAAGTGGCACGAAACCTTCCCTTCTGCCCTGGGCCCCGCTGTTGCCGTAGGTGCTCTCTGACACAACTCTTGAAATGGTTGTTCTAATATCACCTCGTGGGACTTGGCTCCCTTCCGCATAGGATAGGCGGGGTCTTCCCCTCCTGCTTCAGTCTGTCATTCCCTGCAGCCCTCTGGGTCACCCCGACCCACCACCTACAGCTGAGCCTCAGCTTTCCTGTCTCTACAATGGGAACAGTAACATCTACCTCCCAGGGAACATGAAGAGTAAAGATGGACACATTCCAGCTGTTGGTGGGTCACAGACCCTTTTGGAACCGAGTTATGGAACCTATCTCCACTGCATGCATGTGTACAACAATTTTTAACCCTGACTTATAGGGATTTCAGGAATCCCCTGAGTCCCTATTTGGGGGGAAAGTTCAATTTAGCTGAACAAAGGTTTTTGAACACCTACTATGTATGAGGGCTCTTTTTTTCTTTAAATCAACAATATGTTTATCTATTTGTTCAGTCTAGAATACACATAAGATGGCTTCAGAATTGATAGCACATATCCTTGTGATAAAAAATCTGTTTATAGGGGCGCCTGGGTGGCTCAGTGGGTTAAAGCCTCTGCCTTTGGCTCAGGTCATCATCCCAGGGTCCTGGGATCGAGCCCCACATCAGGCTCTCTGCTCAGTAGGGAGCCTGCTTCTCCCCCTCCCCCCCGCCTGCCTTTCTGCCTACTTGCGATCTCTGTCTGTCAAATAAATAAAAATCTTAAAAAAAAATTTTTTTTTTTTAAAAATCCGTTTACAGCTCTTTTTGTCTTTAGACTTACAGCAGAGTATCACAACACTGCTTTCAAAAGTTACTTCGATTCCTTGCTTCCTCCTCTCCTCAGTGTGGCTATGCTAGTCATTTGTTCTGCAGTTGGGTTTATTTGTTAGTCTTTGTTTTCCACTTGGGGTTTCACTCACATTCTTGTTTTATTTATCTGTGTATCTATGTCTCAAATACGGGAAACACAAATGCAGTTCTAAACGTCACAATTACACAAAAAACAATGTCCAGAGAAATGTCACTTCCCTCCCACTCCCACCGCCCCCCCTCCCTTGTACCCCGTCTTGCACCCGTGTCCTGTGGATGAACAATCGAGTATTCGTTTCCAGACTCATCCTTCCTGCATTTCTTCTTGCCAAAGTGAGAAGACACATGTGCATTCTTTTATCTTCTTCTTTCTACAGAAAAGGTAGCATGCTCTAGATATTCTTTCCCACTTTTCTTTTCTTTTCTTTTCTTTTTTTTTTTTTTTGCTTGATAACATGTTCCGGAAATCCCTCCACATAATTTCATGGAGATCATGCTCATTATTTTTTCCTAACTGCCTCATATTCAGGTATAGTCGAGCTGATGTAACCACTCTTCTGTGTGACGGTACTGAGGTTGTTCTTTATATTTTCTACAAATGATGTTGCAACGAATCACCTCGAGCATATGGATCTTTGTAGTGTCCGAGGTGCATCTTCAGAGTAAATTCCTACAAGGACCGCTGGATCAGAAGATAAATGCATCTGTAGTTCTGTTAGGTTCCCCTCTGGAAGGGTTGTACTAGTATGTAGTTCCACCAGCAATGTGGGAACACCCTTGTTTCCCCAGAGCCACTCCACGGAAATGTCCCTGCATGCACTGCACATGTGCAGGGCAGAGACGGGAATGTTGGAGCCATAGGATCTGGAAGCATCCCCTCCTCGGCTCCTCCAGAGCTACCCCTCTGGGCCTGGCCACAGTCATGTTGTGTCTTCCCTGGGCAGCTGCAGCCACCTCTTTCCTCCCATGGCCTTGTCTCCATCCAGCAGCTTTTTTTTTTTTTTTTTAAGATTTTATTTACTTATTTGACAGAGAGAGATCACAAGTAGGCAAAGAGGCAGGCAGAGACAGAGGGGGAAGCAGGCTCCCTGCTGAGCAGAGAGCCTGATGTGGGACTCGATCCCAGGACCCTGAGATCATGACCTGAGCCGAAGGCAGAGGCTTAACCCACTGAGCCACTCAGGCACCCGAGCAGCTCTCTTTAAAGAGCTCTCTCTGTTCAGAATTCTCCAGGAGCTTCCCACCTCACTCCAAATAAAATCTGAACACCTCCCTTAGGTGAGGAAGCCCTAGGAGTCTGGCCTCTGGCTTGGTCTGCTGCCCCTCCCCTCTCCCCTCTCTCTGCTCTGGCCTCCAGGGCCTCCTGCATGCCAGGCCCTGCATTTGCCAGGGATCTCTGCACTTGATGTTCCCTCTCTCTGAAACACTCCTCCCAGATACCACGTGGCTCACTTCCTCACCTTTTTTCAGGACTCTACTCTGATGTCACCCTCCAAAGTGACCTTAGGGCCTTTCCCTGACCAATCCACCTAGACCAGTGTCCCCTGTCCATTCTCTGGCTCTTTGCCTGTTTTTCTTCAGGACACTCACCATCACCAGACATACAGTACATTACTGTGTTTATTTATTAGCTGACCAGCTGATTATCTATTTATCTGGCCTTCGGTAGAATATAAGGTTCACAGAGGCAGAAACTTTTTCTTGGCACACAATGAGCAATCTCTTTCTCTCTATAAATTTGTTGGATGACTGAAGAGACTGCACGGCAGAAAGAACAGGAGTTCACTCTCTTCTTCCTATTGTCCTTAAGACACAAATAATTTTTCCTCCCCAGAACTCAGAAGGACTTATCTTTGCCAATTGCCTGATCATTAATCATTACTATCTCGTAAAATTTCTTATACTGCCATTCTGAATGGCCACTAGTTATCTCTTTTTATTTAGCTCTCCCACTGCTTATTTATTTTCTCCCAACTGCATCATAAGATCAAACAGAGACAGAAACAGTGCACAATCCCTGGTTTTTGTTTTCCCGTTTCACAATGCACAGTGCCCAGCACTGATCAGGGGCTTGATAAATATTTGTTGACTGTTGATATATGATGCTGTTACTTCAGGCGAATAGGGACAAGATGAAAAAATTGTAGCTGATTAGAATGAGATAAGCTGGGGCGCCTGGGTGGCTCAGTGGGTTAAATCCTCTGCCTTCGGCTCAGGTCATGATCCCAGGGTCCTGGGATCAAGCCCCACATCCGGCTCTCTGCTTGGTGGGGAGTCTGCTTCCCCCCTCTCTCTCTGCCTGCTTCTCTGCCTACTTGTGATCTCTCTGTCAAATAAATAATAAAATCTTTAAAAAAAAAAAAAAAAAAGAATGAGATAAGCTGTAAGCGTGCTAAAATAACTACTATTCCAAAAATGAACCCAAGTGATGTGTCAGCCTACTGGGAGGAATGGAGAGAAAATGTCTACCCCTGCACGGACTCCAACGATCATCTCTGTACCTCTCCAGCTGCAAGGTCATTCTGTCCCTTTTCCTATAACCAGATAATACGGCAACCAAAAACAACTTCTGATGTCCAGTTCCTAGAAATCTTCACGCTGCTCGTTCAGATATCTGTGCCTCCTACACGCTCTTGACAATTAGAAGCTTGATTCTCTGGCGATTCCCCTCCATCGCTAGATTCTGTGCCAGCAGCCTGGGAGCTGGTGAAGAATGGAGTTTATGAGATCCCGTTTCATGTACGAGCAGAGAGTGTGATCCAAGCTTAGGCAGAGGACGAGCCAGGCCCCAAAGACTCTCATCGGTTGGCCACAACTTGAAGACCAACCTCTCCTCACCGAGCCCCAGCTGAGGTTGTATCCAGTGAGATCAAACCAGAACAAAACCCAAATGTTATTAGGAATCAGTGCAACATCATGAAAGGAGTAGTTCTCAGAACAGTCTAATGCAGAAAGCCAGTGTGACATAAGGACTCAGGCTGTGTGGCGGGAGACTGACACACACAAAGACGGTGAGTAATGGCGAAACCACAGTCACATCGTACCGGCTGTACTCACATCACGGTCGTAATTTAAAAGTCACTCTCGGGCTAGAAAAGGGAGTGTGGTAAGTGGCTGAGGCATTTGGGGTCAAAACATGTGAAGCCTTTCTCTCAATGTCTAGGTGTGGCCATTCTGAGGTAACAAACATTATGTGAACCAATAAGACTTTTATTCCGTTTCTGAGCATGTCAGGATGAAGAGTCAATCACTATTCTTACTCTGCAAAGAATTCCTGGAAGTTCTTCCCCACTCTGCACAAATATGGGCAAGACTGTAATCCTCCTTACCGTGTCTGCTGATAAACCGGATACAGCTTTCTACCACCAGAGGAATTGCCTGGCTGGAATCCTGAAAAGCCAAAGAGAAACATAACATTACAATTTTTAAACAGCACAGCCAGAAAAAATGGGCCAGACCGTGAGGGACTCGTCTCGACTGATCAGCGGCCAGTCCTCAAAGAAGCATCTGGTCTGTCCTCCAAGTTCCAAAGCACGTCCATGACCACCCCTTTGGAATGCCACACGGATGCTGTAAACTCAGCACATCCTAAATGCGGCTGATCACCTTTCATCCCTAATCAGCTTCCCACCCTCAGCCACCCCAAATCCATCAATCAATATGTCTTGTCAAGTCTGCCTCCTACCGCTCAAATCCACTTCCTTCTCTCCATCTCTACTGCTAGCAATCTGGTCCGTACAGCAGAATCTCAATTTCCACCCTTGCCGTCCTCCCAACCACGTTATCCTTCCTTCACGTAGCAGCTAGGTTATCTCTGAGAGCGCGCGCAACCCATCGCGCACTTTCTAGGCTGACTTCTTTCAAAGACTTCTCGTTAGTGTCTTTACACAGCCCTGGGTGTCCAGGGTCCTGCCTCTGCCTCCGGCTTCATCCCCTTCTGCTCTTCCTCTTGTCCCTCTGTTTCAGCCACACCGGCTTTCTTTCCATTCCTTAGATCAGTTCTTTGTCCATGGCTTTGCATGAGCTGCTCCTGCTTCCAGAATGCTCTCCTCACCCTGGGATCCCACCCCTTAGGGTCTCAGTGCAAGTATCACTTTCTTAGGAATGCTTCTCCAGACTTCCCAGATGAGATCAGGGCCCCTGTCTACAGGACCTCAGCACCTTGTGCTTGGCTCTCACAACCCTGATGGTGGCTTAATAGTCTGAGTATGAATATCTTACTTGCGTTTGCCACCGCTATAGCTCACGCTTCACAGGGGAGATCCCGTCAATTCTGGGCTCTCCACGACTGGCCATGATATTCTCACAAGGTAGGTGCTAATTAATATCAGTTGAGGATAGCACAATGAACCAAAGGGCACATCAGAAATGGGGTTTACGGGGCGCCTGGGTGGCTCAGTGGGTTAAGCCTCTGCCTTTGGCTCAGGTCGTGATCTCAGGGTCCTGGGATCAAGCCCTACATCGGGCTCTCTGCTCAGCAGGGAGCCTGCTTCCCCCTCTCTCTGCCTGCCTCTCTGCCTACTTGTGATCTCTCTCTCTCTGTCAAATACATAAATAAAATCTTTGAAAAAAAGAAAAAGAAAAAGAAAAAAAGAAATGGGGTTTACTTGGCATAAAAGGTAAAAAGAAAAAAAAACCCAATTCTTAGAAACTGTGGAAACTAATTGGTACTAAACTAAGAAGCAGGCCTCCCAGATATCAACCTTTGCTCTGCCATTTTCCTACACGTTCCTGTCACTTACTTAACTTCTTTGGGCCTCAATTTGATGTCTGCCAGCTGGAGAGGGATGGGTGGTGAGGAGAGTAGTATTTCCTACTGGCACATGAACCTTAGTGCTTACCATTTACAGAGGAATTTATAAAGGTGGTGGGTGATATACTAGGGGCTTTAGATGGATCAGTCCCGGTAACAGTCCTGTAGGGTATGTATTGTTATTCTCATTGGACAAAAGAGGAGATGAAGGCTTAGCAAGGTGAAACAGCTGCTTATAGTGACACAGGCAGTAAGTGGCAGGGCCAGGATCAAACACAGGCAGTCTCCCTCTGAGATTGCACATCTCACTGTTACCTAGCCTATACCCCAAGAGCTCAGCAAACACTGTCAGGTATGTATACCCAGCCTGCATCCCTGGAGCTCAGCAAACATTACCCAATATGCATACCAAGCATTACTAAAAACCAGCAGGGTCTTATAATATAGCTAAACACAAAACAATTCAGCTATGGGGAAGAAAGGCATCAAACAAAGGGCCCTAAACCTAGCTAAAAAGGGCTGTAGAAGTTCAGAACAGGGCCACCTAGCTAATTCAATTGGTGGAGAGTGCGCCTCTTGATCCTGGGGTTTGGGTTCAAGCACCACATTGGATATAGAGATTACTTAAAAAAAATAAAATCTTGGGGTGCCTGGGTGGCTCAGTAGGTTAAGCCTCTGCCTTTGGCTCAGGTCAGGGTCTCAGTGTCGTGGGATCGAGCCCCACATTGGGCTTTCTGCTCAGCAGGGAGCCTGCTTCCTCCTCTCTCTCTGCCTGCCTCTCTGCCTGATCTCTCTCTCTCTGTCAAATAAATAAATAAAATCTTTAAAAAAAAATAAAATCTTTATTTGATTTTGTATTTTATTATTTTTTTAGAGGGAGTGGGGAGAGAAAGAGAGAGAGAGAGAAAGAGAGAGAATATTAAGTAGGCTTCACACTCAGCCAGAGTCCAGAGTAAAACACTTAACTGACTGAGCCACCCAGGTGCCCCCCCAGCAAAATAAAATCTTAAAAATAAATGAATAAATAAAAAGTTCAGGACAGAGACTGGTTCTCAAGCGGTATGGGTCCTGTGGCTTCTGCCCCTTTCACAGGTTTGCCTACATCCTCAAGTTTTCAGCTGTGGCCCTGGGGTTTGGCCAAGATCAGGGAAGGAGCTGGATTTCATGAAGAAATAGGCTGCTGGAAGCATGGTGTGGCCTCTTACTCCCAGGCTTACTGGGATTGCAGGACACTGCCAAAGGAAGGCGTGAGGATGCCGAAGTAGAGCGGGGCTCAGGAAGGTGTCAGGGGCCCAAATGCTCGTCGTCATAACCCCCAATCCCGTCTGCCTCCTCCAGCTTTCCCACCATAGCAGCTGGTGTCTGCCCTCTTGTTGCCCTCTTCCACCAGTCAGCCCAGGGCGATCTGAGAGGAAGAATCTTCATCAGCCCTTCCATACTCTGATGAAGAAACTGGGTTCCACCATTAAAAATCAATCAACCAATCAATCAATCTCCATTTTTTGGAGGTCTTTTTATGTTACAAACACTGTTATTACATTTTTCTTTTCTTTTTTTTTTTTAAAGAGTTTATTTATTTATTTGAGACAGAAAGAGAGCACGAGCTGAGCAGAGAAGCAGAGGGAGAGGGAGAAGCAGACTCCCCAATGAGCAGGGAGCCCGACGTGGGGCTTGATCCCAGGACCCTGAGCTGAAGGCAGACGCTTAACTGACTGAACCACCCAGGTGCCCCATTATTGCTGTTTTCACTTCTAAAGAGTAGTCAGAGTGATGATGAGGTTAGTGATATGAGAGTTTGTAAAGGTTTTCTGGCCTCAGATCTGTATTTAGAGACCCAAAGAGAAGTAGGTTGGGAAGCTCATGGGTTACTGGCTTCAGCAAGTTATGGGACTGCCCAGTGCTGCCTAGACTTGCAGGAAATGGAGCATCGACGGTCAAGGGAAGCATGCAGCACTGCAGAGAGCAAGACACCAAGCCTGCCTGTCCATGGTTACCAGCGGTACGTCGCAAGTAACCCAGAGGGTCAATCGGTGGCAGATAAGAGTGGGCCAGAGACCGGCCCCACCACACAACAGTATTTTCCTAGTCTCCACTGCTCCAGTGGAGCCCAAGACAGAGTCTAGCGGGAGCAAAAACCAGACAATGTGATGAAGGCCTCAGATCCTCCCACCGCCCACCCCTCTCCTTGTAATACTTCTGAGCAGTGACTGAATTCATTTCCCCAGGATGGGCCTGTGTGCTCCCATGGGGCCTCAAAGACCCTCCCTTCACCACTGACTCTGCACACCACTGATTCTGACCCCAGCGTCCGTGTGTGCTCTCTTCCAGTGTCTGTCTCTCCCCTTCTTCCTCTCTCCTTCTCTTCTCCAGTGTTAGAATCTAATGTTTAATTCTTCAGTTTGCGATATATTTGGTGGTATAATCCTAGGGCTGGAAGGGGCCTTTAAGGACAATTGGGTCAAATCTCCATTGGACCAGATTAAGGGTCGTTTCAACCAAAGGCAGAGGGAGAAAGGTAGCAGGCATCCCTTGGAAAACAGTAAAGCAGGGGTCCTGTGATTTGTAGGAGAGAACAATCAGGAATGTGGCCAGATGGTGCCTAAATAAGCTATGGTTTGGCATAATTTCTCCTGAGGGAGAGAGTTAGGATTTTTGCTGGGTACTGATCTCTATTACATTTGTTAGATTTCCATTTTACCAGGGGAGAAAATACAAGTCTACACGACCGATTAGATGTGGGTGATGGGAAAAAAAGAGGAGTCAAAGATAATACCCAGGGCTTTGGGAACGTGAGGAACAGAGCCCCCCCCCCCACCATTAGGAGTAACAGAGAAGTTAGGGGATGTGCTAAGGGAGTTAGAATGGGGTGGGGGCAGGTGAGACGGATGCTCTGGGGAGGAGGCACTATCTCAGCTCCCAAGCTCATGTCCAGCCAATCAGTTAGACATTCGATCCAAAGACTCAGAACAATGGACACTTGAGTTAGGAGAGGAAGGTTCCTCTAAAGAAATGAAGCGAGAAGGGAAAGAATATGGAGAAAAGTCAAAAGGGCATCAAACCTTGGGAGCGCACCTAACCTTAGAGAAATGGAGAAAGATGACAAGGAAGAGGCAGCAGTGATGGGAAAGAGAAAATGCTGGGCTGGAGGGTAGCAGGGAAAGCTGGGAAGAGGCAGCTGAGACAGAAAAGGCTGGGGTGGTTTGAACCCAGGCTTTGCTAAGGTCAAAACTGGAACCCATGAGGGACCCTGAAAAGCTACCAGATTCTTCGTCTTGTTTGGCTGACTTGCCATAAAAAACCAAACAATTATTTATTTCCTTATACAAGACTGCTCATCTTCCAGACAACTATTTACCTGCCTGCCTAGTGTAGAAAACCTCTTTACCAACCCACCATTAGATCTGAGCTACTGCTGGGGTGGGAGGGATGGGGTGGCTGGGGGATGGACACTGGGGAGGGTGTGAGCTATGCTGAGTGCTGTGAATTGTATAAGACTGATGGTTCACAGACCTGTACCCTGAAATAAATACTACATTATATTTTCATTAAAAAATAATAAAATAAATTTTTAAAAAAATATTAGCTGCTGGAGAGAAACTGGGGCAGCAGAATGGAAACAGGTCCTTATCTGATTGGGGTTTGGGGTGCATCCTGGAGCTCTTACGCAAATCCAGCGCCAGGCACATAGGCTCTGCCTGCCACTGTGTAGATGTGGCAGGATGGCGCCAGATGGGCGCTGCTCCCCTCTGACAGCGCGCCCGGCCAGGGCCGCCTACTGCCCGCCAAACCGTGGTCTCCCGCACGTCCATGGCCACAGTGGAGGCTGGGAGGCCCCCGCACCTCGTACCTCTGTTCCAGCCATATGCAGGACGCCCAGTTTCAGCCCAGGAACTGAAACGAACAAACGCTAAGTTCAGGCTTATCCTTGGTGTCGAAGGGAAAAAAGCCGGCTCCCTCTTTAAAATATCCACCTATTAATTTTATTTTTTTTTGAAGATTTATTTATTTGTTTTAGAGAAAGAAAGAGTGAATGCTAGTGTGCGTGCATGTGTGCAAGTGGGGGGGAGGGGCAGAAGGAGAGGGAGAGAGGATCTTTAAGCAGACTCCCTGCTGAGCATGGAGCCTGATGCCGGGCTCAATCCCACAGTGCTCAGATCATGACTTGAGCTGAAACCAAGAGGCGGGCACTCAACTGACTGAGCCATCCAGGTACCTGTCCATCTTTTAGTTTTAAATACAACAGATTATCCTTGGAAGGCACTCCATTCTTCTCTGTTGTTTTGTTTTGTTTTTTTTAAGATTTTATTTATTTATTTATTTGAGAGAGAGTGTGTGAGCAGGGAAGCGGGAGAAGAGGGAGAGGGAGAGGATCTCAAGCAGACTCCAAGCTGAGCAGGGAACCCAACGTGGGGCTCCATCTCGTGACCCTGAGAGCCTGACCTGAGTCGGATACTTAGCCAACTGAGCCACCCTGGTGCCCTCATTCTTCTCCAATTTTAAGTGAAATGATGGGCGAAGGGGCAGAAGAAAGAAATAGAGGAACCAGAGGAAGAAAAGATGCAATGAAATGTGTAAACTAAAAAATGTATAATTATATCTGATTACATTTATATGTAATTATATTTAATTATAAATTTAAAAATGTATAATTATATCACTACAATGAAATCCAAAGCAGGGACGCGGAAAAAAGTGACAGCAAAGCTAGGACAAGGGAGAGCTCTGCCATCCAAGTATCTGGCGGGGGTGCCCAGCTGGCGGAGCTGTCACAGGGGCTGAAGATGCTGTCGGGGCTGCTGACACAACAGAAGCCACATGCCCTCTACCTTCGATTATCTCCCTATGGCTACAGCCACTGTGAATTACCCACAACGATTTTTTAAAGCCTGGATCGGTTCTCCCCCGCCCCCAGCAGACACAAAAGACACTGCGGAGCGCTCTCCCCCTCCTCCCTGCTAACGGCCTGCTACATAGCTGGTGTGAGCTTAGGGGACCCAAAATCATTTCAGTATTTGCGATAAAATATAATTAGGAAGTAAAATTTGCTGTTGCAGAAAATACTGTAATTATTTATTTTCTTTTGCACAGTCACAAGTACTGTCTAGACTATTCACTGATGTGCACTACCTGGCCCTGCCTTCCAAGATCCTGCCCTGAGATCGGCAACGAGAGCTGGCTGACCAGCGTCAGGTTTTAGTACGACACCGAAGATCACGCGCAAAAGCACAGAGCTGAGCATCAGGTGGGCCAATCATTCTCGGGCCAGATTTAGCTTCGCATTTTTAGCATGTTTAAGAGATGCAACCAGGATGACCACAACTCCAATAGAACAAGAAAAAAATTTGCACACCTACAGCCATCTGGTATAGGTGTCTGACCTAGGTGACCAGCTGCTGGGAGCTACTCACATTTGGAATTTAACTATAAAATGTGAGGCCCTTTTCACTGTGTCCTAGAGAAGCCACACCATGGGCATGTCTGGCACCATCTGCTAGGTCAAACCAAATCTTCAGCAAGCAGGAGGAGGGGGCGCGACTGGAGAGGGAGGAATAAGTCAGGAAGACTCCATCCAGCTGAGCCGGCTACATCAATGAAGTTGCTGTACTGTTAAACGTACTCTGACTGAATGGTATCTTCCAAACGCAGGAGGGAAGTCAGGAAAGTCTGTCCTGCCCACAGTAGGGTTCCACAAACACCTATGGGATGTGATCATCACACCCGACCAGCCTGGCTCTTGCTGGGCCCTTACCTGCTTCCTCACGGTGGAGCTACGCCTGTGGTTGACCCCGCCAAATCAGAGAGGACCGGACGGGTGCCAGGGAGAAAAAAGAGAAAACGGGATTAAAAACAATCTGTGTGTTAAATAATGAAGCAAGCAGTATTATTCAGTTCAGTCCCAGAACCAGCTAAGAGACTTACCGAGTTACTTTCTAAATTAAGCCCAATAAGGCTCCTTCAGAACAGAGGTCTCTGTACTTACTACCTGCCACCATTCAAAACCAGACTAGGAAGGAACTAGTTCAATGTGCAGTAACATGTATCTGCATTGGACAGGAAGACTCTCTCTGTTTGCAGGAGACCCAAGGAAACACCAAAGGAAGCTATAGTTTTCTTTCTCTTAGAAATCCTTAGGGAGCAATTTTCTGAGTTTCAAGGACAGAGTAGCAGACTGGAAGGAACCTTGGCGATCCTTCATGTGATTGTCTCGCAAAGCTGCATGGAACTTTAGACATCTCTTCTCTGGGGGACTGACACTCAGAAACAATCTCCCCAAGCAAGGACAGCAGCGCAGCCCCGCCTTTGGTGACATGAAGGCCCAGAGCCTGGCTGCTGGGCTCCCTCCGCCCCTTCTGCCAGGCCGCTCCTGAGGAACCTCTTTGGAATCCTAGAGCTCCTCGGATCTAGTGAAATGCTCTTTCTTGTCTCATAGATGAGGAAACTGGAGTTCGAAGGAGGGAAAAGAGCAGCCCACGGTCACCCACCATAAGGGAATTCAACTCAGCTTTTTTTCACTCCCACAGAGCCTTCCCCAGATATGGGGCTTCAGGTGAACTTACATTAAGACTCTATCACCAAGACGATATTCATTCCATGGGATTCCATTATCCTGGTTCCCTCTAGTCAACAAGACTGGTATATTAATGGGATCTTTACTATAATCCACAATGACAAAACAATGAAAGCCAAACGAAGCTATTTCTAAATAATGAGCCTATAATTGTAAATGGCCTCATGATTATTGTGTGCGTGTTGGCAGATATAAGTGGTTGATATAATGGGCTAACATAGGGTCTCTCAGGAGTCCAGCCCATTAAAGCTCTACCCAGTTAAATCAGCACATTTTTAGGCATCTGAGAACCGTTGGCTGGATGCATGCCTTGCTCTCCGCCAGCTCACGAGTTTTCTCAGAGCAGCTACATGACTGGGAGGGAAAATATTTGGCTGGGGTCGGGGAAGGAGGGGAAGGTGGGGAAAGACTGGGAGGGCTGCAAACTTGTACATCAGGCAAGGATTTCTACCAATGCTGTCTGGCAAGCCAGTGCAAAGTAGTATTTCATTATCCAGCAACAGTGAGGGGCTGTCATCTTTTCCATGCAGAAAATCTGGGGTCAAATACTATCTTCTGATCTTCTTTCTCTGGGTCAGAGACATCCCCAAACCACATGCTGTAATCCAGCAGCTAAGGGTAGGTTACCAGGTTCCTCCAGAGCCAAACACTTCTTTTCCTTGAAGACCCGATGGCTTTGGGGAAGCCTCTGAAACTACTTCAGCAAATGATAACTCCCTTCATCCCATTCTGCTCAGCTCTCGCCCCAAGTCACAGCAGACCCCCTTTCCATCTGAGGCCAGATGGGTTCGGCAAGGCAAAGGAAAGGAAGCAGCCCCCGCCCTAGTCCCCTCCTTTGCACAGAAACCCAACGCCTTTGCACTTCAAATCCTCAGCTCCTTCCCACCTCGGGACCACTCTACCCCCATGGGCCTCTCTTCATCCCTCCCAGGGGCTGTCCCAGGCCACACCTACCTCGCCAGACTGCAATCTGTCCGCTGACCTGTTGGAAAGACAAAGGCAAAAAGCTCATGTGGAAGCAGAAGGAGAGAGAGACAAAGACTCACTCCCAGGAGTTAACTGAAATGCCCTCCCCTTCTCCCCAGAAAGCCGCTAGCCTCACGGAGTGACTGGCCTTCCAGGCAGAAGAGAAACGCCCAGAGCCTCTTCCTGGGCAAATGCTGTTTCTCATGCTTGTTCCCAGCGCTGCTGCTAAGTCCCTGATGCTTAGGTGTGCCAGCCCCGCTCCCCAAAGGGAAAACGGGGTGGCTGTAGGGGAACAACAGCAAGGCGGATCATGTTTTAGAGAACAAATTACTAGAAGCCTTCCCAGGGGTGAAATCCAGCTTCTCTTCTGTGTATGTGGATGTGTGTGTGACGAGGGAGGGACGAGTTTGCTTGCTCCAGAGTAATGGACACACACACACACACACACACACACACACACACCACATGGTGTGAGGGTGGCAAGGGAAGAAGGAAGAAGGAAGAACTATTTGTGGGGAGGAGGGAGAAGATAAGAACCTTCTAGTTTTCAATCCATATGAAATTCTCTTAGGTTGGCTGGGGTGACAAGGGAGAAATGAGATTTAATTGCTATCAAATTTGTGGTTCTCAATCCAAAAGCAGGCCCTAATATTAAGTTTAATGGGTCGCAGCCAGCTTTAAAAAAGGAAAATCTTAAAGTTCCTAAGAATTCTTATGTTTAAAAAAAAAAAACAAACACATAGGCATATGCATATGGGCCACGATGTGATCTGTTTGCTTTCAGTTCACCAAGCGTGGTCTGCGTTTGATAAACCAGGGGCAACGCGAGCCGGTGCTGAGCTGGGAGATCATCCCCCACCGGCCTCCTCCACGCTCCTGGCAAAACAACTCCAAGGACCGGGGCAGGGTGGGGGGCGGTGAGGAAGGGCTTTTGCTTGCCTTTAAAGGTTGCTAATTGTCGATTACACTTCGGCGCATCCTGAGCAACATCCTCCCCCTCCCCTAACAGCCTCTCATTACTAACAGCTCCGCTTTCATCTGCAAAGATATTATTCCGAGCCTTTATTTTCAACATCTGTCCCATTTCCATTCTGGAATACTCATACACATCAATTATCCCTCTGTGGCAAGAACAAGGGGCTCTCGCATTACGGTGACAAATACATTCAGAAGGCGGGCCGCGATGACTTGCACACGGGAAGGTCTGCGGCTATTTCTTTCCTTACTGCTCGAGCTTGTCATCTTTAGATGAAGGCAATTTGCAGCACTAATGAATGGACACCAACCTTCGCCCCTCCGCAGTAGCAAATCTGGTACATGTTTGTGTGCACAAACCCACTCACACTCACGCGCGCGCGCACACACACACACACACACACTCCCAAGGCCCTGTTCCCCATTTCACTTATGAGCTATGCTCAGATTGTTTTAGCCCAAAAAAAAAAAAAAAAAAAAAAAAATTGGTTAGAACTTGCTTCAAATAGTTCTGGGCTTTCTTTCCTCCGATATCCTATGAAGCAATCTGATAACCCAAGAGTAAAGATTTTTCTGTAAGAAAAGCTGGGCTCCCAACACCCAAACCTGTTCAGCCTGAGTCCCTTGGGTGGCAGGGAGGAAAGAGAACAGAAGTGACCTAACAGGCATTCTTCACCTAAAAGAAAATGCCTCTACAATCACGGGATCAAAGATATCAGAGATAAAAGGAATTCAGCATCTGGAGGAACCGTCCAGCGCGGGAGGAGGATGGGACGGGACGAGCGGGTGGGAGGCTCTGGTGTGACAAGTGTGGCTCTCATTCCTGACGCCAATGAGCCAGCAAGTACCCCCATGCTTCTCTTCACTCTGCAGTTTGTCTGAAAAGCGCTCAAGAGTTCGTTTTACGTGAGCCTTCTCTGCTGGTCTGCCTCCCGCCAGTGCTGCCATACACTGCTGTCGCCTCCTGTCCCCGTCTCAGAGTGGAGAGATGAGCAGGGCAGGAAGGAGGGGCAGGCACTCAGAGGCATCCCCAACCTGGGAACCCCATTAGTCATAGGATGCTGAGAGCTAGGCAGGACCCGGGCAGGGTGCCCAAAACCCCAGGGAAGCTTCTCTCTCAACCTTCGCCTTCTGTTTGACAGGTGAGGAGACAAAGTCCAGAGTGCCAGTCCCGTTCCCTGCTCTGCTACTTTCCAGGGTCTGGGTAAAATCATCCTTGATTCCTGGATGAGACAGGCCGTTCAGTACCACGACCTCAGCGCGGCCACGGCGGACAGGGCTGCCGCTGAGCAGCAGGACCCTCCCAAGCGGAAAGAAAGTGCTGCTCTACACAGGAGTCTGGGGGTCAGGCCTGCCTTCGAGAAGCCTCTCTTCTCCTCGGAGCCGATGCTCTCCCGGCTCGCTGGCCCTGCCTGCCAGCTGTCGCCTCGGTCCCGCTACAGAGGAGCTGAGAGTTTCCACAAAGTGTCTGGAGGGTAAGGGACCCATCGGCTCCTGTACCCCAGCTGTGGCAGAGAAGGGGGCCGGGGGAGAGCAAGCACGCGCCATTTAAACCAATGAATGGTGCACATCAGCGCTTCATTAAGCATTGGCCTCCTCCCATTACTCAAGCAGTCACTGGGGCAGCGACTTCCCATCAAACAGGCTAGGAAAAGCAATGCATTCACATAACAAGCTCAGGCCCGCGGCGCTCAGGATGGAGGCTCAGCCAGGTAGCTCGGGGCCTGGCCTTCCCCTCATTGCCAAACCTCCAGCCGAATTCCCACACTCACTTTCTCCCAGGGTTTTCTGGAGAAGGTCGTGCTTGGCTTGTAGCTTGGTGATGAGGTTCCTGCCCTCCAGGTACTCCTTCATTTTCTGTAAGGGAAGAAGAAAAGGAGCGGTCAGACTCCTGAAGAAGAAGCAGCAGGAGGAAAAAAAAATCACAGATGCTCAGCTGTACAATTTCCTTTTTACAAGAGAGCATTTCGTTTCTGACCCGATTTCTACTAGGTGCCTTTTTTATCTCTTTATTTCTACTCAGGCCCTGAGCATCTGGACGGCTGCTGATTTCCAGGATGCCTGAGTCGCCTGCTTTGTGTTCTCTGGGGAGCGAGCTCCATGCTGGCCAGTCCCAAACCGTCTCTTAGAGCCCCTCAGCCATCCCTTCCGGTTCCCCTGAAGAACAGGGGGCCAGGCGTGGAGTGGAGGGACTCACTGAGCCCAGATCCTCTTGGTGTGAGGACACACACCTGCCACTTGTCACCTCCGCTGGTATCCTGCCACACCCTGGCCCCTCCCCGGGGTGCATTCCAGCACAGCACGACCAATGCCAACGGCTGCGACCCAGCACGCACAGCATCTCCGTCTGAGCTCTCTCTTACTCGGCTCCCTCCTGTCTTCTGCACAGAGTCTTGGCAGAGAGCTTGGGATTTCTGAGCATTTGGAGAGAGGGGCTGTGGTCCCCCGCCCCGCATATACATGTAATGGCAGTTCTCAACACAAGACAAGGTGATGGAAACGCGCTCCCAGCTGTTCCACCCGTCAAAACACCATCGCTGTGCAGCATTTTCTGATCTGACCTCTCTCAGCCCTTATCCGCCCTGGGAGGGACTCGATTTCCCTGGGCAATTCATCAAATCTTCAAAATAACCCTACGAACTCGGATTAGCACGTCCCCATATAACGGATGAGGGCACCAAGATTTGGAGAGATTAAACAGGTTGCTCGAGGTCAAACAGTGAGTGAGCGGCAGAGTCAGATTCCAGACACAGGTCGTTTGACAATTTGGTGCGTGCGCTCAACCGACAAGACAGCACACTCCATCCGTCAGGGTGCCCGGCAGAAGGAGGAGCAGAACAAAACTTCAGAGTATTAATTCTTTATATACGCAGAGCAGTTCAGGAGTTTTCAGAGCCCCTTAGCACATACTGTCCCACGTGACTCTGCAGAGCACATTAGGGAAGACAACATCGCTGGCTGCTCGCTACAGATGAGAAGATGACCTTGGGAGACGGGGGCTGAACTGCAGGTCGCTGCCAGCTAGGAAATGGGAGTGCCAGGCCATTTTGAGCCTTGACATGGTGTCTTTCTACACTACCCTGCAGCCGTTCACAGGGACCATCGTTCACCCTGGTTGTCTCCTTATACAATGGCTCGCGTCTGCTGGGCTGGGGGTCATCTGCCCACGTCTAAGCTCAGAGGCAAACTGGCAGTGTTGCCCCGGGTATGATCCGCGACTCACTGAGGACACATGACATAGTGGAGGAGGGAAAGTGGATAAAACATTTCAAATTGTAATACTTCTGTCCTTCTTTCGATGTATTAAGCAAAAAGGATAATTATACATCAAGCGTCTGATTTTATGGCTATTACCACATAGGATGAAGGCAGGAAAGAAAGGTGAAAAAAATATGAGTTACTTTTACTCTGTACCTTTCTGTACAGTGTAAAATTTTAACCAAGAGTGTGTATTTCTTCTCTCTCTTCCTCATGCAAAAACAAAGAAAAAGCCTGCTTACTCAGGGATGTACATCCTGGCTTTCCCATGCTCCCCGGGTGCCCCTGCGTGTACCTCTGCAAATTGCACACGGCCCGGGCACAGAGGGCTTCCACGTCATGTGTCTTCCTCTCCAGACTGCCTTTTCCCTAAGGTCAGAGTCATTATTCTTTGCATCCCTGATGCTTAGTACCATGCCCAGCTGACAGTAGACATTCAATAAATGCTTGAAGAATGAGGAAAGACACGAACAGTCTCATTCTCTGAGAGAACCTTCCTCAGTGGTCACAATCCGAGCCCTCAAGTGTAGTCCTACTCTCTCAATTAAGTCTAAAGCAAACAAAAACAAACCCTATACCAAATCATTTCTGTTGCTTTACTTCTGACCTGTTCCCTCTGCTCCTTTGTGCCTGTGCACGAGAACATCTGTGTGACAACAAGACTTCCTTGTCACCTTCCCCTTTCCATCTGCTCCAGCTGCCCGCTCACCTGCTGTCGGTCTTTCCTGGGTGACAGCCTAATCCCCACCCAGTGCCTAAATGTGGGGCTGGGAACAGCACGGCAGGGCCCAGAGGTGGAAAACATTCAGGAAACATCTATTGCTAACATCTCAACCCTCAAAGGCCCCTCTTCAGAAGGTTACCCCAGGAGAATCTAAAGGTTTCCTAATGAGGAAAAAAAAAACTCACCAAGAAAACTGTAACCCTTAAGACAAGATCAGACTGCTCAGAAAACAGCCAATATTCTCAAAGGAGATGGATGCAAATTCCTTCCTCTCACTCATGTTTCTACTTGTGATTCCGGAAATGAATTTTTCATTCACGTCACAGTTGGAGAGTTAACTCTGGCTGTCACTTGGCGAACCATTAAAATAAATAATAATCGGATAAAGATGTATGATGGGTCACCTTTCCAGGTCCCCTGAAATCCTGAAGGATCAAAAACTATGCTGAGGTTGACCTGCATCCCTAAGAGCAGAAATAATGGTTGGAAGTTTTCCATCTAGGTAAGCAGGCGGTGGGAGGGAAAAGCCGTCCCGGAGTTCACAGGCATATTGTCACCTTCCTCTCCCTCCTGTTAGTCAGCCCTGGTCTGTATGAAACAGAAGCTGGGAGAAACGACCTGGCCTTTACTGGCAGAAGACCTCGGTTGCTGACTGGATAGAAAGGAGCCAAGGCAGCTGAAGGCAAGGAAGGCACAAGCGGCTTTCTGATGACTTCTGGAGACCAGCAGGCCATGAAAAGAACTGCTGGGGCGCCTGGGTGGCTCAGTTGGTTAAGCAACTGCCTTCAGCTCAGGTCATGATCCTGGAGTCCCAGCACTGAGTGCCACATCAGGCTCCCCACCCAGCGGGGAGTCTGCTTCTCCCTCTGACCCTCCCCCATCTCAGGTTCTCTCTCTTATTCTCTTTCAAATAAATAAATAAAATCTAAAAGAAAGAAACAAAGAAAGAGAGAGAGAGGGAGGGAGGGAGGTAAGAACTGCTTATGTGTTATCGCCAAATCCCTTCCTTGGTCGGTAAGGGTCTCTTTCCTCATTTAAAGCATGTTCTGATACAGGTAATTCATTTTTTTTTCTCTCCTTTCCCTGCACCTGCTCTCCTCCCAAACATCCACAAGTAAAGTCACTAACCTTGAGTTGTTATCAAGGGAGAAGAGAAAGGGCAGGGTTCTATTCTAGATCACCAAAATAAAACCAAGTTCCTAATTCACAGTCTGACTGGAGCCATTCCCCAACCTCCACATTTTACACTCAATATTATGAAAACTGAGAATTTCTTCAAAAAGTAGGAAGGGAGGGGAGCCTGGGTGGCTCAGAGGGTTAAGCCTCTGCCTTCGGCTCAGGTCTTGATCTCAGGGTCCTGGGATCGAGCCCCACATCGGGCTCTCTGCTCAGCAGGGAGCCTGCTTCCCCCCTCTCTCTCTGCCTGCCTGTCTGCCTACTTGTGCTTTCTCTGTCAAATAAATAAATAAAATCTTAAAAAAAATAAAAAAGTAGGAAGGGAGGCAAAGAGTCTACTGAGTGGTTTGGTTCTGTTTGCCACTAGAAGCCTTCAATTTGGTTTTATGATCTCATTAATTTACTTCTTAACAATTCCTAACTGATTATTAACTGCCGGTGATGAATTTTACTTATTGAAAAGTATTAATGGAACAGTTTTTCTCTCAGGGCCCTTCCTCCCTGACAGACACTTTGTTGCAGCAAAATGAAAGAGCCTTAGTTGAGAAACTGTAGTCCTACTGCTTACCTTGGGAGAGTCACTTACCCCCCATCTGAAGAACCAGGATAAAGGTATCTTTCCCCCAAGGCTGTTAGAGGACGGAACAGGATGACAAGCATGGCCATGATTATAGCTCACAATCCAGACAACCAGCAGGCAGTCAGGAGGATCCCTTCCTTGTATCTGAATCACCCCGAGATCCTGACCTGAGCCGAAGACAGACGCTCAGCCGACTGAGCCACCCAGGTGCCCTCTGCCTTGGATTTAATCTGTGTGAACGGAAGGCCATAAACAACCCTGCTACAAAGGGGTGTGGTGGGTGGGAGGAGGGAGCCGTGTTGAGCCAGCCCCATGCACAGAGACACACGAATGTCATTATGGGGCGGCTGCTTCCCCGCCATCCAGGCACCCTGACATTTCTCTCCTCTTCGTCAGTTCGTAACGCAGGAAACAGCTGTCAGACAGAATACCTAACAGAGCAGACCTGTAAAACAGCAGGCATCTCCCTCTTTAACTGACAGGGTAGGGGCTCAGTAGGGACTTACTTAGCACACAGTTCCTGAGTGCCTTTAGGAGAGGACCAAGATAAAAAAAAAGATCTTGGACCACACCAGATCTAGGTCTAGAGCACTGCCCCAATGGCCAAGATATCATCTTCTCTCCTGTGTTCTTACCAATTTTGTGCCCAAGAATTCAGGAAGTTTATCTTTATCAGTCATGACCTTTAACTCCTTCTTCACTCCTTCCCCCATATAAGAACCCCATAACAACCCCTCTACAGGGAAATACTTAGGAGAAATGCCAGCCTTATAAGGCTTTGACAGTCCTGGGCTAAACAGGGAGTGTTACTTCCCACGAGCTGGGAACTGGTTAAAAAAAATGATGGTGAACCCATTCATACAGTGGAATTCTGTGCAGCAATCTAAAAAGGAGGCAGAACTCTTTGGACTAATATGAAAAAAATTAAGTGAAAAAAGCAAAGTGAAGAATGGTATGAGTTGGGCTACTTCTATTTATACTTCTCTTTATTTGATTTCATTGTATTTCTAATGTAATTCTATCACATTAAAGGGTAAGTCAATGGTTGTCTACACAGAGACTATCTCTGGAAGAACACAGAAGAAACCAGTTTCAATCCCTGGCAGAGGGGAGAGGAAGTGAGGCCCAGAGAAGGGGAGGAAGCATGACTTGTTCTGTATGCTGTTTTGAACTCTTTGCATCTCCCCAGATATATGTGTGTGTGTGTGTATATATATATATATATATATATATTATATATTTTTTATATTTTGATATATTATATATTTATATATAATATATATTTTTGATATTATATATATTTTATATAATTTTTATATTTTATTTATATATATTTATATTTTATTTATATATATTCTATATATATTTTTAATTTCCTTATTTTTAACAATCACAGTAAAAAAAAAAAGCAATGAGATAAAAAGTAGACACTGCTGGGTTGTGTGTTATAAAAGATGAGTGATGCAAAGCCCAGAAGATCAGGAAATATCACCTCACTTAGGGCAAGAGAGAGGAGAAAACTGGGCTGTTTCTGAGCCTTTCTTTCACCTCAGCTTCTTCAGCAGAGAGGACAGAAAGAAGCCAATGGCCTGAGACCAGCTGACCAGAGTTTTAGTTTTATTTATTTACCTATTTAGAGAACATGTGCGTGTGTGGTGGGGGAGGTGGTGGGGGACAGCCAGTGGTGCAGAAGGAGAGAATTCTAAAGAGGCTTCACACTCAGCGTGGAGCCTGTCAAGGGGCTTAATCCTGTGACCCTGAGATCAGGACCTGAACTGAAATCAAGAGTTGGATGCTTAACTGATGTAAGCCACCCAGGCACCCCCCCCTCCCCCGAGTTCTAGCTTCAGCTCTTGCCGAGTCCCTTGGAACAGCTACCCAACTTCTCTGGATTGGGGGGTTTTGGTTTTGTTTTGTTTTTTTTTTTTTTTCATCTTTCAAATGAGAATGTGGTTAGATGATTTCTAAAAATCATTATAAGCTTTTAAATTCCATGTTTACTTTCTTGGGACTCCTGCAAATGACCGACCTTTATAGGACGTGCTTAAATTTCCAATCAATGTCCTCTGGGCAGATCAATTTGATGACAGCCGAGAATGGCTAGACAACTTTCTAGCAGCTCTCTGGGTTGCTAGGCACACTACCTACAAGTCAAAGCCATGATAAGGGACCTCTTCCCAACTTTCCAAGGGAAGGGAGCTTCTAGGATGCTCTACTCTGATGTTTCTGAAGGACACAGAAAAAACCAGGGGCGACGTCTGTGGAGGCAGCAGACGAGGAAAAGCAACATCTACAGCTCTGCGGGCTTCGTACAGTGTGGCAAGCACAGGCAGTCATGATAATATGCACCCCCCCCTTATTTAAATGTCCATTTTGCCACCCCCCAAAAAGCCCTTTTATCATGAAATGAATTATTTGGTGCATTCCCAGCACCAGTCACAAAAATGATGAACTCTCTTATACATCGATTACTACAGAAGCCCAGACAAAAAAACGCTCCTGTTAGCCATGGAAATTTGGACATAATTTTGGTAAGTAGGCCCTCCGGCCACAAAAGACAGGAAGTGGACTAGGAGCGAAAGGGTGGGCAGGATTTGAGGTCATCGGTTTGGATATGGTCATCCCCGCTCTTACGAAGGGTCAACTTTGAACACATGTCATTGCTTCACTGAAAGCCAGAAAGTAATTCTGACAGTCTTAAATACAGATTTTCATGTCAAAATTTCTTATTTAATAAGAAAAATGGAAATCTGCTGCAATGTAATGAGACTGGGTCATTAAGTGGTGTTATATCTAAGCAGTGCAGACAGACCAGCTAAACAATCCTATTATTAAAAGCCTCTAGAGTGTTCAACAACCTCCCGAGATAAGAAAGCTTGGGGTGGCGAGACAGCCCTCATGATAGACAAGAAGTTCTCGTTCTGTCTAGCCCGGGCTTTGCATGCCTTTATGCTTTGTATAGACTGCTCTTTTCTCAAGGAATGCCATTCTCTGCTTGATTCACTGCCTGGTTCACTCATCCTTCAAGGTCAAGCACAAAAGTCACTTTGTATGAGATGTTTCGCCAACTCCACCCATCCTGGCCATCATTCATGCGCATATGCACGTAGCTGAAAATTTTCATACTTATTTCTTTGATTGCAAAAATCAACCTATTGTAACTGTTTTGAAACATACAAAGTGAAAATGGAGGTTCTCCCTTCGGATGCCTAATCCCATCATTCCCCTCTGCACCCCGCACTCCCGGCATTCCGAGCTTTAGCACCGTGTTTAGCACAAAGAAGATCCTTGATAAGTTATCGATGAGTAATTCAATAATGATTAATGAATAAGTTAATAATGACTGTAGTGACAATAAATTTTCAGCACTTAATGAGCACTCTGTACAGACCAGGCAGTGTGCTAAATATTTTACAAAAAGGATGAATGGGACAAAATATCATTCCCTTATTTCTCTGTGTAGATTTTAGTATTTCACTCATAAAATATTTAAGAATGTTATGATGAAATGAACTGGGAAAATACTAATCATTTGTTAAATGAAAGCAGATTATAAAGCAGCGTGCATAGCCAACATCCCACTTTTTGTAACACATTCTAAATACATATTCACGGAGATGTTTGTCTGCGCAGAGAAAAAAACCAGGAAGGGAATACGCCCTAATACTGTTATCTCAAGGTAGTGCGATTACGGATGATTCTTATTTTCTTCCTTTTTGTTTCTAAACTAATATCATATGGATGTTTTACTTCATATAACAAGAAAAAAGTCATTTTAAAAGAATAATACTGTTAAATCACTCCTTTTCAACAGTCTCCTCCAAGATTAAAAAAAAAAAAAATCTGAAGAATTCTTAGTTTTAAGTAAAAAAAACATTTCTTTTTTTAGAAAACATAGCAAATCACTAGTGTTCTTAATGGAGAAAGGGCAATGTTCAAAGAAGAATTAAACAAATTGTTCCAGTTGGGAGGAAAAATTCAATTTACTGCATGCAGATTGTGTTTCTTGACTAAAAAACAAGTTAATCCCTCTCATTCAGAATCAGTTTGCACATTCACCAGCTATATTTCATCTCACATCTGCAAATTTAATTTCTCCTTTCTTGGTTGTCAGAAGATGAGAAAATAAATTTTAGTCCAGGCAATGAATCCTACTTGGCAAGCTCAAAATAACTTAATTATTAAAAAAGCAGCACAAAAGACCAGCCAGCAACCTTCCAAAGGACTGTTAACACAACCTGAAAATGATCGGGTCTGTTTGTCTAAGAGAAGAGTGGGATATACACAGATAAGAAAATACAGTGTTTTGGAATCCTCTGGAAACCAATGACACTGCACATGACCTGTCCTTTTGAATTTTAGTCATTTTTGTGAAAGATAATTTCCCATCAGCAAAAATTATAAAATAATGTCATTGCATCACCTAGAAGAGATTATCAACTTTAGAAATAAGATACGTGTTAGCCAGAATACATTGGATATAGTTCCCAAGAACTAAGAAATAAAGATCTCCTTTCGTAATCCCCCGTGGCCGAGAAGGAAACTTTCCAACAGAAGCCTACTAGCTGGTTAATAAAAATTCTTAAAAAAATAAAAGAAAGGAAAAGAAAAGAAAAGTCTTCCAGGGCAAGGAAAAAAAAAGGAAAAGAAATCTTCCTGGCAGTGTACTTGGGAGCACCTTTCTCTTGGGGGATCCCTGTTTGATACCTACAACTTAGAGATATCTGTGTCTTAACTGAAGTTGAGGAATGGTCTCTGAATATGCCCAGATCCAAATTAAGATACTCAAAGTTTGCCCTTCCAAGACTCGACCAGGACTCCGGGTTCCAAGTCTCCCTGTGGGCTGCAGGTGCTCGTCGAGAGCCATCAAGCCCCCTCACCGTGAAATAGAACTGCTCGGTCTCTTGCTGGTTGGCTCTCCTCTTAGCAATGCTGGGCTTGCTCATGAAGGTTTCTGAGACAGTGGACTTGACGGATTCCATAGAGTTGCTGTATTGGAAGCAGTCGGACACGTCAAAATCCTCAACAGTCACAATGTCCTGGATGGTCTGGAGAGTGGCTTCCATCGTCTTCTTTACCTGCCACGACAAGAGCCAATGTAACGCATGAGGGACAGGTAAGGGAGAAGTTGGGAGGCGTGGGAGAGGAGGGGCCAGAGGGGACTGGGAGGCTGCTGTCAGAAGGTGCAGCTCTGCTTCCCATCGGACGGTGCTGAGAGAGTGACCACCATCACACGGACTCTGCTCTACAGTGCTCCTCTTTTTACAGAAGACCTAAAACCATCCCCCTCCTCAGGCTCTGTATATGACCCAGCTTTTTTATTTAATGTTGACTTTTTAAGTTTAATATTCGCTCTGGGCTATAACGGAAGTGCTAACGGGGAGAATAAAACAAATCCAAACCAACCTCATGATGTAAAGAGCTGGTTAAAATGTGAGATGGGCCTGGTCCCACCACGACCCATGCTCTGTTTCATGACCCTCAGCAAATCAGTGGATTGGTTGCCCCATTGGCCAATGAAGTGACCCACCTCCCAGTCCTTCCTGATCCTCCTGGGAAGAGTAAGACGGAGATGCCAGGTAAGAAGTCTCCTGAGCACAAAAGAAAGAAGCTAGACAATTAATCACGCTGCCCTTTTGAACTAGCTGTTGAAAGCAAGGATGCTGGGCTCAGAAGAAAGTCCCCCTTTTCTAAGAGGATGGAGATGCTTTAAGTGTCGAAGTCAAAGGCCTCTGTTTGTTTGAAAATGCTGGAAAAAGCCAGGCAAGAGGGGGTGGTTTCAGAGACACAATATTGTTCACACAGCTGCCAAGTGCCATTTTGATTAAATGTGTAGAGGGGGGAAAAAAAAAAGCATTTTGCAAAAGCTCAAAATAGAGTTCAACCTTTGGCAATGCAAGAGCAACTTCCTGGAGTTCAAGGGCAGGATGTAGCAGAGGGGGAAAATCCAAGGCTACACTTGGCTAGGAAATGTGTGCGGCAGCCCGGACATTCTCTGCATGCTCCTTCCACCTGCTCCCAGATGGGCAGCAAGAAAGAGGTTCAACAGGGAAACTCGGAGGCTGGCTCTGAGTCTCCTAAGCCGGAAACTCACCTCTTCGTTCTCAATCTTCAGAGTGGACAGGCGGGACTGCAGTTGCTGGCATCTCTGGACCAGCTCACTCTGGACAGGCTGCTGGGCACAGAGCTGGGAAGCCTGCCAAAAGAAAGCAACACCAGGTCAGGAAGAGGACACAGTTCTTCTGGCGGTTCCAGAGTCCCATTACTACTAATAAAAGTACTCATGTTCAAGCTGGAAGCCTCACGGTTTCTCTGTGAAAACAAAAACCCCAAGGCAGCATGTGTGAACCTCTGCCAGGACCAAACAGCACAAGGAGGGAATGAGAAGTGGGACCTGTTTGGAAAGACCAGGTCCCTCCATATGGGGCCCATCCCCAGGCTGGTGCCTGGTGGGCTCTGCGGCTCCACAAAAGCCAGCGCTGGGCCAGAGCAGGGTGCTCGGGCAGCCTCAGCGCCACAGACACAATGCTTCGGCAGGGAGGGTTTCCTGCCAGGAGTCCGAGTGGCCACCTCTCCGGCCCCTCCTTCATTCCCCTTCATGGACGAGAGTGAAAGCAGCAGAGAAGTGGGTCAGGAGGCTAGCTTCCGCTGCTGGCACCCAGCATGTGTTTATAAATCTGGGCCATGCATGAGAGCTCTGACTCAACGAGAGAAAGTGTAAAGCCAGGAGCAAGTCCACAGGCTGTGCTCAAGGGCCCCAGAGGGCACAGAATCTGGTGGAACTTGGCACTTTCCAAGAGCCAACCTTCTGCCCCAGGTTCGTACCAGATCTGTGTAGGAGAGGAGTCTGCCCTTCCCCCTAAGGACTGCAGTCCACGAGCTTTTCCTTCTCTGAAAAGATGGCTGAGCCACCATCTCCCGATGGGGGCATGGCTGTGGCATGGCCACGAGATCACCCACAGTCTCCAGGATGACAGATGAGGAACAGAAGGCTGGCAGATTAGGAGGCAGGACCCACATGGAGGCAGCTCCTGTCACCTTGCCACCACGTGTCCCTTCGCCTCTTGTCTGCAGAGAGACATCTGGATAGAACCGGTCTCCCTCTTCCTCAGCAATGAGTGGGCACATTCACATGCCCACAGACCATTCTCTTGCTTGGAAGACAAAACCCCTCTTCAAAAGGAGGGGGCTGGGACTTGACCTTTTCCTCCATTGGCTTTTAAGCTCCCAACTGACTTGACCTCCTCCCCCAGCTTAGGGGCTGGCCTGAGCCAGCTCTCAGATCTGAAGAGAGCTGACTTCACTCTGGCTCTTGGATAAGCAGACACAATGGAGAGAGCTCAGTGGCCAGGATGGGTTAGAGCCAAGAGTGAAACTCTCTGGCTGCCTGATGTCACTGGTCAGGCATCCAGAGCCCCACAAGCCTCTGGGGGCACTAAGGGTAGAGCCAAGCCCCTCCTCCTAGTACATCTGAGAGTGCTTGGCATCCATTCTCTGCCGAGCGCCCCCAGAACACCCATCAGTATGGGGCCTTGGCCAATTTCAGGGCTTCCGGTCAAAATGCCACCCGAACCTTGGCCCTAGTTCAAGGACTTCCAGGCAGTTCCCTCTTGTTGCCTCCATAGTCTACAGCCAGCCCACACCGGTGGGGATAGACAGGCTGTGGGGACCAAGAGAAACTTGCCTTCTCATCTCTTTTTCTTTTCTATTCCTAGGAAGGCTGGGCTGGAACGCAGAACCTTTGCAAGATCTAGGGCTGACCTTGGCCCCTGCCTGGCTCTGTGGCTGGTCAGCTGTATCACAGGGAGGGAGGGCCGAGGCCAGAGAGTGAACTACTGATTTTAAAGAAACCTAGACCTAGCAGGGAGGACCCACGGAGGGAAAATGGACCTCCACGCCTGTGCCTTTAAGAAGCAGCAGGGCTGCTGATGCATGCCTTGGCAAAGGCCCTCTACCGGGGTGCACGGTAATGTGTTCCAGCTGTGCTCCGCGGTAGGAAACCGAGGCACTGACAAGTCTACGAGGGGGCCCGAGCACCCAGCATTCAGATTCTCCCTTTATGGAGACAAGCTGTTTGGCTCCGAAGGCAACTCAGTCAACACCAGAAAATGTATCACTCCGCTCAGCTGGTCCCAGAGTTCCACTGATTTTTGGGAAGGAATGTCAGTGGCAGCCGGAGGAGGGGACTGGAAGACAAGTTGGACCAGAAACCAGGGCAGGTGAGGAATGGGGCTTCCTGGGGCTCGGTGGCACACCCCCCTCCACACACACCTCTGACTGCACACTGTGCCATTTCACTTCCCCATCTGTTCAGACACTGACATTTCCTAAGTCACAGAAATGGAAACAAACTGTGCATGGTTTGGTTTTCCCTGAGGAGGGGAAAGAAATCATCTCTGTATTTTTGTCTTTAGGATAGAAATGTCCCATACTCCACTGTGGACTATCGATGACAGCGAATCCTCTAGAAACACTGACAACAGTTGTCATTCTGGGACAGGGTTTTCTAAAAAGCATCTGGATACTAATCCTGTTGGATATACTATTCCCTTGTTGAGAGGACATGGTTGTTTTTCAGTCACCACACATCCCTTCCTCCTTCTTCTGGCAACTCTGGCCTGACTAGCTTCTGGGGGAACCTCCCACCCCACAACTCAGGTCAGGCATTTTGGAAGAGGCGCTCTCCGACTCCGGGATGGAGCACGTGACTTAGGCATTAGCCAATCTGCCAACTGCAGACACGGATCAGTGGCTCAGGGATAAACACATCAGCCAATCAGAACGAAGAAGACACAGTGAGACTTTTGTGGGGGTTTCTAGGAGGGAAGCAGATATTCCTTCTACTGGGTTTGGAGGTACAAGAAGATTCGGCTGGAAATATAGTCATTTTGCCCTTACGGGAGGAGAGCCTACCTGAGAATAGAGCCAAGATACAAGATATGACGCCGAGAGAAAGAAAAAAAAAAAAAAATCGGAGTCTTGATAAATTCCGACTCCTAAATCCAACCGTGCCTGAAGATTTATCTTTCTATTATGTAAGCCTACACAACCTCCTTCCGGTTTAGCCCGGAAGGTAAAGGGTAGCTTCTATCGACAGGAGTAAGGTTCACTCCGATATGCATGCAAAACCACCCCAAGTGGAATAAAAGATTCAGAGTAATTAAAACCAAAGAGCTTCTTGTTCCTCTCACTTGGTTTACGCCCTTCTTGTTTCAGTCTTGGAGGGGAAAAGTTCAAAACAGGGCCCCCATGTTCCTGTTCCCCAGCCTGGACAGACAGCATCAGGCCTCTGGGATGACATCTTAGCTCCTTCTTGTCCATCTTACCCATTCTTTTTTGTTCAATACCCAAGCAAAGCTACACCTTTTATTGCAGTCTTCGAATATCAAGCGAATGAGATCCTTTAGATCTCTGCCAAATGATGAAGGATGACATCACTATTGCCGCACTTAGCCCTCCTTCCGCGTCAAAAGCCGCGAGTATCTTCCCCATATCAGCTCTTCCTCCAGACTCACCATTTGGAGGCCTTCTCCAAATCTTTCCCTCTTCCCATACTGAACTGTTAGTTTTTATACACCTGCTGTCTTTCACCTCTTCTGATCCCGCTGGACTCCCTGGGTGCCCCTCCCTATGCATATTTCCAACTCTCTCTCCACACACTAGACTGGAATCTCCGTGAGGGCCCTAATCCCCCACATCCACGGTCAAGCCCAGCAGGTGCTCGGTCGCTATCTGCTGCTCCGTGGCTATTTGCCGAGTGAGTGGAATGCTCCTCACCCACCTGACCCGAAGCCAGCCCAGGCCTTGCTCTCCCCAGAATAATGTGGCCTCAGTGTATGAATCCAGGAACAAGTGAGCTCACGCCCCTTAGGGAGTGTGGGGATGGGAAGAAGACCTCACCATGTCCCCCATGTGGGGCTGGAACTCAAACTTCATAGGTGGGCAGAAGACATTGTTGTACATCTCCATGAGGCGCTGCTTGTCACTGGTGGCGTCCAGGTTCTCTACGGCATTCTCGATGGCATCCAGACCCTCGTGCTTTGACTGCTCCAGATTCAGCTCAGCGGAGAGGAAGGTGCGTAGCGCCCGGTTCAGGCTGGCATGGTAGCCTAAGTCACAACACTGCTGTGGGACGGAGAAGGCACATGAGCAAACCATAGACAGTCCCAAGGCTTGGCAGGAAGACAGGTGGCCCCCCGGGCATCTCTGACCATGTCAGAGGGACCGGACTGGCTGTGCAGCCGGAAGGCTGACATCCTGACTTCCAGGATCCAGGTGAGATTTCTGGTTTCTACTCCCAATTCAATGGAAGACACACCTCAGGGGACTACAGGCTGACTGGGAAGGAGAGCACTCAATAGGACAGAAGGAAATTATTTCATCACACGCTGCACAGGGCTATCCAGTAAACATGAGAAGAGCTGAGGGTTGAAGGGAATCCTCTTCCACCTTAGGGTTTCTCTGGGGATACCATTATAACAAAATTCAACAATGAAAATACAGCCTGCCACTCCCCAAGGGTCACTGTGGTCAAGTCAGGACATATGAACCAAACCAAGCCACCTCAGCATTTAGGGTTCACAACTCGCAAGTGTCTCAAGAGCAGTTCACTTACACCAACACTGAACCCCAGTGAGAGGAGAGGAGAATGGGGAGCAGACCCTGTCGTCTGTCATCACCCCCACCTGCTCCCACCGTTCTAGGAAAGGCCTTAGCAGCAGACTCGGATTTAGCATTTAAAGACAGAAGACTTCTTTAAGTGTCAGTCTTAACTGGGAAAATTCATACCATGTAAAGGATTCTGATTTTCTAAAGCAAAATGAAAAAAAAAAAAAAAAAAAAAAAAAGGAAAAAAAAAAGAAAAAAAAATAAAAAAAAAAAAAAAAAAAAGGGCACTGACAGGAAGTCAAGCAACCTTGGGAAAGCCAGCCCCCAACCTTGAACCTGTACCCTCAACTGCAAAATGAACACATTTGGCCAGGTCGGTGGTTTTCAGGCTGCAGATGAGAGCTCTGAGGTTTTTTGTTTTTGTTTTTTTTAAAGATTGCATTTTTTTTTAAAGATTTTATTTATTCATTTGACAGATAGAGACCATAAGTAGGCAGAGAAGCAGGCAGAGAGAGAGGAGGAAGCAGGCTCCCCGCTGAGCAGAGAGCCCGACACGGGGCTCGATCCCAAGAACCCGGGATCATGACCAGAGCCAAACGCAGAGGCCTTAACCCACTGAGCCACCCAGGTGCCCCGAGAGCTCTGAGGTTCTATGCCAGTGCTTAGGCTGCCCTTGAGAAGGGGGTAAAAGGGAAGCAACCAGTAGGACTTGGAGCCTCCTATCTCTGGTTCAACCAAACCAGCTCTGCTTTTTTATCTACATAATAGATTGGGATCCTTTTTAATTTCAGACTTTATTTACTTATTTTTGAGAGAGAAAGAAAGAAAGAGAGTATGAGTTGGGGGAGGGGTAGTGGGAGAAGCAGGCTCCTCACTGAGCAGAGAGCCCGATGCGGGACTCAATCTCAGGACTCCAGGATCATGACCTGAGCCAAAGGCAGACGCTTAACTGAATGAGCCACCCAGGCGCCCAGTAGATTGGGGCTCTATGTAAGGTCTGATTTGAAGAAAGAATTCTGCTCGAGAAAAAGTCTGAAAATACTTGTAGTAATTATAATCTTTACGGCCCTTCCTCAGCAGTGGCATTTGGTAACTCTATGACAATATTCCCCAATGCTCCCAAAGGACCCCGAGATCCAAATTCCTTGGCCACCCATTATCTCCTCTATTGCCCAAGCAGCTCTGGGATCCAGAACCTGAGAAGAAACGTCAGAGGAGAATCCATGGGTAGAGTCAGACCATCTGCCGGACTGCTATTTCATTCCATAGGCCGGCATCACATTCTCTTCCCCCCGCCTCTCCCCTCATCATGTTCACATCGGGAGCAGCCACGATTGGGGAAGAAAAAGCACGTGGCGTGCCTCCTCCTCTAAGCATCTGACAAGAAGCTCAGCGACAGAGCGCCTGTCGGGCTGGGCTCTGGGTCGCTGCCAACAGGCGCTGGCAGGTGCCTGGCGGCCGTGGAAGAACAGCAGTTACAGCTTAACTAGAGGCGGAGGATGGAAAGACATCAAATCCAGTTGGGAGGGCAGAGCAAATGGAAGCGAGACAAAAGCAGCTGATTGGGAGACTTCATGTGCAGGAGCCCTTCCTCCTCTGAAAGGCGCTGCTGGGCTAGCCAGGCTGCCCTTGAACTTGGAAACCTTCCTGACGAGCCCTGCACAGATGCTGATGATGAGCTGGGTGACTGCGAGTCTGTGAACAGAAGTAAGGAAGCACGCAGGGCTGAGCGAGTGGGGAGCTCTTTAGTGCAGGAGAGAATGGGGGGGCAGGGCACCCTTCCTCACCTTTGTATTTCTGGTGACTCCATTCTCTGCACCTCTGCCCTGATTCACACCTGTATCCCACACCAGTGCTTTCTGCCTCACTGTCTTCAAAGATGGTTTTTGTTAGGCCACTCCCCTGCTAAAGAACCCACAGAAGCTTTCAGCGTTCAAACCTTGCTCAGTTTGGGAATTTAAAAATACCTCTTTTTTTTACTCGGTATGCTTACAGTCTGCCCGATGTGTGCTAAGTGCTTTATGTACGTTCTACGTCTGAATCCTCATACTAATCCCAGCAACGCTGGTATTATCTTCATTTCCCAGACCAGAACGGTGAGGCGAGGTCACCAGCCAGAACTAATTCTCATCTGTCTTGCAGTCTGGCCATCGATATCATCTCCGTCCGTTCCCTTCCTCAGGCTCTAACCAAGGACATGCTCCTGCTTAGGGCAGAGTACGGGAGAGCAGCAGGCCTCAAGTCAGCTGCACGACCCGGAGCGAGCAATTTAACCTCTCTCAGCCTCCCCTGGGGACAACACAGGCCTCACCCGTTGTCGCGAGGCTGGTAACAGGCAATGTCCTGACGCACATCTGGCATCATGCAGACACTTCCACATCAGTCCCCAAGATCCCCAAATCCACTGACCGCTGCCCTTTACCCAGCATCCTCTCTTCTTGACATATTTCCCGCTCTTCTCTCTTGTTGGAAATGGACTCCATCTTCAAAATCCAAATCAAATCCCCAGCCTCTGGAAAGCCAGCCAGCCCTGCAACCCTGGCATCCACTGAACTTGGCCTCTACTCAGGACCACACCACACCAGCCCTCACAAGACACAGGACACACTCCCTCACTCTGAGACTTACCATTTTCTAGCACCCCCACCAGAAGACAAGCCTCAAAGAGGGCCTGGCCAGCGTCATTCCTTCATGGTAGCCTCCCCCACCCAACGAAGCCTTGCTCATAGTAGGCATTTCATACACATCAGTGGATGGACGAGTGGCCACCGAAGCCCCTTGTATCGCTCATTCCATGCAGCCTATGGGAGGCAGGGAGCTTTCTCTGGCTGCCTGCTGCCTCCTTGATCTAGCTGTTCTGTAGCTTCTCTGTGCCACTGAGTGGGGGCCTGACTCACAGTGTGCCCTCTGGCTCCTCTGTGCCTCCAGCCAACCAGGGAGACCCAGGATAGGTTTTACAGAGCCTTGGCTATCCACAGATTTCCGCAAGCACGACAGCCGGACACTGAGGCCTTAGCAAAGAAGCAATTTCTGGCAAGGTTAGGTAAATGAGATTTGAATATTTCATCTCTGTTCCCAGGAGAATCCCAATGAGTGGAGGCAGCACATTATTCTTCCTCACAATGGGGACAAGGTACGTTTTCAGTGGCTTCTGATGAGTTCCGTGGCCATGCCGAGCTCCCCTGGCCATTTCTGGGTTATATAAATGTTTGATGAAAACTCTCTCAGGGGAAATCAAATTTTTATAAGAATTTAATGATAGCCCATCCAGATGTTTGAGGACTTGAGTTGACAGCTCATTAACCCTTTACTAGCTCACGTCCTCACCCAGAGACTCTGGAGAAGGCCTAGAAAAGAAACATGGGTGTTTCATAAGATCCACTTCGAGTTCACACACAAGGGAAAAATAAATGCCCTTTGTAAGTTTCCTATGAAGCTGCATTCCTTCATGGCCAGCTTGGGTGCTCATGGTGTCACGGATTCTCTCCCAAGGCGCGGAGCCCTCACAAGCCCCCAGCTATGCGTGAGGACAATGCCCTGTTCTTCATTCATCAGTCTGCTCCTGGGTTGGGAAAGCCACAGGAGTACGGGGGAGGAAAGCCACATTCCAACGAGCCTACAGCTCTCAGACTCCATTAAGTCAGCTCAGAGTGTCTTTCTGGCCTGAAGTCAAGGTTTCCTGGTACGTGTCAGATGCCTCATGCGGGTTTCTACAGTCCAAGTTTCAATCTTGTTATATTATAAAATGAAGTCAAAGCTAGTCCTCGTGTCAGTGTACTGGCACCGACAAAAATAACTTTTCACTTATCCTCAATGCCTTCACACACACTGCCCTTCTGCACCACGAGGAGGGAGGCAGCATGGTGCCCGTGACACAGAGGGCGACAGACGGGCACAAGATTCATCCCCTGTCCTAAAGTAAGTTCTGGATCCTGTCACGATCAGAATGCCAAGGTACCCAGGCTCCCACTCACTTCTGCCCCCACTGCTGGTGTGTGGCCAAGGTGTCCTTTGGCCATTTTTATTGCCTTGATCATCCCGGAAACCACTGATAAGGGCACTAGCAAGGGTTCTGACCAGAAACATCAGGCTTCACAAAAAAGGCCAGGTTTGAAGAGCACGTGCTACAAAACCCCATCTTTGTGACATCCTACAACGGGCGAAACTAATCTATGGTGAAAGAAATCAGAACAGTGGTTGCTTTGGGTGGGGGAGGACTGACTGGGAAGAGAAAAGAAGAACTTTCTGAGGCAATGGAAATATTCTCAGTCTTGACAGAGATGTAGGTTACAAGCATGTCTGAATTTATCCTAACTCTTGAAACTGTAACACTTACTCTCGGGCGGTGTATATAAATTATATCTCTAGGCAGTATTAAAAGACACCAAAAGGAAAAAAAAAGTCTTGCCTTAGGAAATCACCTTCTTCCTATTCCTTTTACTCCTTTCTTCCTTCAGTGAATATACTATGTGGTCAGCTGTGTATTAAGCACTGTGCGTATGTTTAAAAAAAAGAGAAGGGTTGCCTGGGTGGCTCAGTGGGTTAAGCCTCTGCCTTCGGCTCAGGTCATGATCTCAAGGTCCTGGGATCAAGCCCCATATAGGGCCCTATGCTCAGCGGGGAGCCTGCTTCCCTCTCTCTCTCTGCCTGCTTCTCTGCCTACTTGTGATCTCTCTCTCTCTCTCTCTGTCAAATAAATAAATAAAATCTTTAAAAAATAAATAAATAAAGAGAAACCTTAGTATATAAAGTTTTTTTTTAAATATATATTTGAATAATCTCTATGCCCAACATGAGGCTTGAACTCACAACCCTGAGATCAAGAGTTGTGTGCTCTCCCAACTGAGCCAGCCAGGTGCCCCAGTTTCTATATTAAGGTAAAGAGAAGACTTGGTTCCCGCCTTCATGGAGCATACAGACACTAAGAAACATTCCTCTGCTCCTAGTGCAGTCACTCAAACTTTTTTTTACTTCCAGCTCCCAGTAAGAAATACATCTTGTCACACACCACCCCCCCAACACACACACCTGACAGTTTCACAAAATAAAACTTAATCTAAGTATGATATACCTTAGATATTCTAATTTGCTTCCCATTCTATTCTAGTCTATTCTGTTCTAGTTTATTCATTTAAAAAAAACAACAACAAGTCAAATGCATAAAAATGATTTCATGACTCCCCCTAATGGAACATGATCTAGGTTTGAAGAACACAGTCCTAGGGCCCCCCGGGCTTCCCTCAGCATTGCAGTTAGCCAGTTTCATAGAAATTATCTTTTCGTAGGTCTATGAACACCTCTAGGGCAAAAATGATTTTATACTTTTTGTACCCCTGGTGCTAAGCACATAGCCTCATTCCAAATAAATATTTACTTAGCCACATAATGTTACCAGCTTTAAAAAAGAAAAAGAGTAATCAATCTGTCCTCACTTCAGGAAAAATGAAAACAAAACAAACAACAAACACATTAAGAGTGACTCGACTATCTGAGTGGCCTAGAACGCTACTAACACGGACCCGCCCACAGTAACCTACACCCACACCCGAGCTGAGCGCTAAGGAGGCCAAGAGGATGTTTTTTCATGAAACTTTGTACCATATCCCATGAAGATGGGCTCTAACATCTTCTTTTTAACTGAGAATAAGGTGCAAAATACCTTGCTTCTTGGACTGATTTTAAAACACCCACGCACATCTGATGGAGGGTCTACGGACTGCAAAGGTGATGACTGATAGAGCTGTAGCCCCTGTCTCCCTCTGAGGTCGGTATTCTGGTGAAAGGGGCAGGAAAGTTGTTGTTCTGGGGGCAAAGAGGTGTGATGGACTGCATGGCCTGATTTTTTTTTTTTTTAAAAGATTTTATTTATTTGACAGAGATCACAAGTAGGCAGAGAGGCAGGCAGAGAGAGGGGGGGAAGCAGGTTCCCCGCTGAGCAGAGAGCCCGACGCAGGGCTCGATCCCAGGACCCTGAGATCATGACCTGAGCTGAAAGCAGAGGCTTTAACCCACTGAGCCACCCAGGCGCCCCTGATTTTTTTTTTTTTTTTAACCAAATGTGAGATATATAGCAGAAATGGAACATAAGAAAGAACTGATTCTCTCTCTTGTGCTGAGAACAGGCATCGTTCCAGACAGTGAAGAGCCATTCCCCTCCTGAGGAGAAAGGATCCTGTTTAGTGCTCTGACCTCCACCGAAGGACGGTGCTGAGATTGGCGTCAACAAGCAAAGAGAAGAAAGTGGTGCCTGGAGCAGGCCTAATGGCTCCCCTTACCCGATGGGACCACGACACCCAGGACATGAAGAGGCAGAAGTCTACAAAATCAAAAGTCCCTGGCTGGAGGAACTAGTTTGGAAAAGTTCCGCAAGCATGTGAAGCCAGATTTCAGCACCAAGAGCAAGTCCAGTTCCTCTGTTTGCCGGAGAGAGAGGTGGGGGAGAGGGCAGCACGGCACAGTTCCAAAACAGGTCAGTACCCAGCCCCAGAGGACCTGAATCTTACACCAGACCCCAAATGCTGTTGCGAATTGTGGCAGGCTCACTCACTGAGAAACCAAGTCAGGCAAGTGTGCCAGGTCTGGCCAGAAGTTTTTAAAGCCCAGTGGCCACCTGCAGACAGCTAGAGGCAAATATCTGGCTTCCGAGAGGGGACCAGCCCGGGTACACCTGAGTCAGCTGGCTCCTGGCCCCCCACTTTGAAGACGAGAGGGAAAGGTGTATTCCTGCAGCTATCGTCAGGGCTGGCTCAGGAACTGGGCCAGGTGGGCATCTGCAAGACTCAATGTAAAGTTTGAAGAAAAGCCGCAGGAGAAGCAAGGCCAAGGTTGACCCATAAAGCAAAAGACAAAAAGCATATCCCTTGTGCCTAATGCGTGCAAAACACATGTGCCTATTTACCGGCTTCTCTCATCATCTTTGCGTCGCGAATCAGAATGCACGGGCCACAGGTCAAGGGCATCTAGCTACCTTATTGACCAGGACCCCCCCAACTGCAGTGTAACTGTGGGCAGGTAACCTTCTTGAGCCCTAGATTCCTAATCTTCAAACTGGAGACAGTAACACTGATCCAGAGGGTGATAGGATAGTCAAATGAAGTAATACTAAGAGACATCAAGTACTATCTAAATGTAAAGCATGGCCTTCTAACTCTGTAACTCTTGCCATTCACGTCTGTGTGCAAGCAGCTGACCTGAGGGAACGGTTCCTGAGAGACAGAAGTGCACTGCAGCTACGAGCGTGAGTTCGTTATCAGACGTAGGGACAAATCTTGCCTCTGTCACTTATTAGCTGACTCTGGGTAAACTCGTCTAAACTCTGAATTTTAAACTGTAAAAACGAAGAAAAGAGTGCCCTCCTCCCAGGATTGCAGTAAGAACTGAATAAGATAAAGTAAAAAGGGCTTCACCTCTTCCCTGGTACATGGCAAGCCCCTAATGGACCACAGCTACTGTCCTCATAATTCTTCTCAAAATGCTCCAAAAGGCCGAGCAACAGAACTAGGCAACACCTGACCAGTTCTCCAAACCCAGGAAAAAGGCGCCCTTGAGCCCCCAGCTTGAAGCACTTACATCAATAAGGTCAGACAGGTCGTGGATGTAGTATTTGAAGACAGATGCATTGGTTGCTTCCAGAGCCAGTAAGTACTCATTCCGGGCTTTAATGGCCTTCAACTTATTCTCTGTGTACTTGGCTTGGCGCTGAAAACAGAACAAAAGTTCAATTCTACTTTTTTTTAAAAGGGGAGATTGTGCTCTAAAAGATGAAAGTACAGTACATTCGAGAACCACAATTGTGCGGCTACTCCCTGTGCGCGTCTGCCTTAAATTGGGTTCTAATTCTGTTTAATGAGATTCAAGGGCATAATGTAGATCAATCCAGGAAAGGTTAATGAGGCTCCCTACTTTAGATGCATGTCCCACTTTGGTTCTATCGGCAAACACTGTTCTCCATCCTTGTACCACCACCCGGAAGAAGGGGTCCCTACATCTGCCCCTGAGTACGGGACATCTGAAGCCCAGCCCTAGGTCTGTGGTCCCTCTCCCAGGCTTGGGAGAGGTTTCTTCTGATCCTTATGAATCTGCTACAGGCAAAAACTTGGAGCCCCCACACCCAAGTTCTTCTGGTACCTACAGTGTCTTCCAGGGCAGATAGCAAGGACTCACTTTTGGCCATTAGGCACTAAAGGAATGAGTTTCTTTGTTCCACTCTTCATAGCACCTACTGGAAAACTCTCAGTCCTGACTTCCACAGTGTTCCTCCCCAGCCCCTACAGTTGCGGATGCATACATACCTTCTCCTTCATCTTCTCAATCTTCTTCACCGAGCTCCTCCGGACGTGCTTCTCTTCAATGCGGACGTTGGACGAGGAGTCAGGGGAGCGTGGGGTCTGCCGGTCTTCCTGCTTTACCGATTTTCCAAATTGCTTCTCCTCCTGCTTCTCTGCCTCCTTTAGCTTGCTCTGAGCACTGATGCTGTCGGCATTGTACATGTGATATGTCTTCATGACCTGCAAGACACCCCCACCCCCCGCCCCCAGAGGTCAAGCCAATAGGATCAATTCTCCGCTTTACAGACTACCAGATTCAGCCGGACCCGTGCCACAGGAAGCAACATCCTCACCCCCTTAAGGGAAAGGTTCTTAAGTGTTCTGCTCAGCCAACACTGCATACCAAAGACCACCCCAAAGCACAGGAAAGCAGCATTTGAACGGAGCCAATGTCTTATTATTAAAAAGACTTTACATCTTCCATCATGTGCTATTTACTTCTATTTATCAACACCTGTAATCATGACTCTTTTATATCAGCTAAGTAATTTCTATCGCTTAGCCAGCTCACAAGGTCAAGTACACAGGATATGTACGTCACCACCACTCGGATCCCAAGAGCAAAGCCCTTCCGTGGCAGGTCAGGAACCCTGAGAGGGCCAGCACAGACAGTGACGGAGTCTCCAGTGTCCAGCACAGACACAGACGGAGTAGTCAATACTTTCGGGACCTTTCAGATACAAAACGGGGAAGAAGAAAGGCTCCAAAAGCTCCTTCTACTGGCCTCGCATTCTAAGGATCCGTCTGGCCCACTTCATGTGGTCAAGCACCCTCTCTCACGGGAGCTAATTAGAACAGCAGGGGCAAGAACAATGGTAGCTCTCGTTTCTTGAGCATGTAGTATATGCTTGGCTTTGTGCCAAGTGCTACACACACATTTTCTCATTTCATCCTTACGGTGACCCCGGGATCTAGAAAACAACCCTATGAAGACTGTTAACCCACACACTAATTCAGGTGAGAGCCCAAGAAGGAATAAAACCCACATCGGGTAAAGCTAGAGTTGCCATAGGAAGGAAGTAGTATTAAAAGAGAAAAGAACAATTTTCACATTTCCCACCAAAGCCACTGTCTGGGGGTCCAATCTCTTTTCTTAAAGAGGAGGCAGGGAAGGCTAGAACTTGTGCGTGCTTCCTCCCAAAGGTACGTCCAGCCACCAGGTGCCCGCTCGTCCCTGCTGGAGCTCTCTGTTTTACACAGGGAGCCTCTGGCTTCTATCTGGGAATTAAAAATGCTGACTACAACCAAGCGAGCTCAAGTTCGAGAGTGCTGACATTTTGATGCCGCGTGATCTCTTCGACAGGGAGAAAGAGTATGGGAGCCGGGTGCATGTGTGAGGGCGCAGGGTGCAGACGGAACAACAGGGAGTAAGGGCATAATACTGACAATGATATCCACCGCTTACCTAGTATGTGCTGCGTGTCAGAGGCTTTATGTGAGTTGTCTCACTGAACCCTCACAACTCCTCCATAAAAGACGTGTGATTATCTCCACTTTTAACGATGGGGAAACTGAGGCACAAAGAGATTAAACTATCCCACCCAATGTCACACCACTCATACATGGCAGAACCAGGATTCAAACTCAGGTCTGTCAGACCACAAAGTCCACATTCTGAGCCACTAGGCACCAGTGTCTTCCTCTGAACAGGACCAGAGCTGGGTTAGCTGGGAGGAAAGGTTAGGTTTAGTCAAGACCGGTTTGAAAAGAGGAGCTGGTTTTATTAGGGCTTTGTGTTAGAGAAGTGGTCCTAAATGGGGGGCTAATCTGGAGACATTTTTTTTTAATAAAGATTTTTATTTGTTTAACACAGAGAGATCACAAGTAGGCAGAGAGGCAGGCAGAGTGAGAGGCGGCGGAAGCAGGCTCCCCGCTGAGCAGAGAGCCCGATGCGGGTCTCGATCCCAGGACCCTGAGATCATGACCTGAGCCGAAGGCAGAGGCTTTAACCCACTGAGCCACCCAGGCACCCCCTGGAGACATTTTTGATTGTCACACTTGGGAGCTTGCTACTGGCATCTGCTGGACAGAGTCCAGGGAGGCTGCTAACCACCCAGGGTACGGGACAACCCGCCACAGAACTGTCTGCCCAAAACATCCATGGTGCTGAGGTTGAGAAATCCTGGTTGGACCTTACGGGTATACTAATCCCTTAGGATCAGCAAGAAGTGGTAGAAAGAATAAAGAATATCGGGACATCGACAAAATCAAAGTTCATTACAGTTTAAATGTCTCATTTTGGATACAGAACTTTTTAAATCTACTCTTCACCTTATTTTCAACCTGACATCATTTTCCATAAGTATAAGATCAACTCTCTACACTCTCTATACTGGTGAAATGATATTTAGTAACTGGTAGCATTAAAAACCTTTCTAAGTAATTCAAACAGTTCCCCAGATTCCAGAGTGACTAGGAAGTGAGGAAGAGGCATGTATTATCCAGGCTGAAGAAGGGTAGACTACTTTTTCTTTCTTTTCACCTGAATATGATTCAAAAGCTTGAATGAATAGTTGTAAAAATGACTTTTAAAAAAGTGATTTTTCCATTTCACAATGATACAAGAAACACTATGAATGAATATGAGTCAAAAAAGGACTCAAAGGAATAATGCCAAGAAGACAACAATGAAGTAATAAAACTTAGTGATTTATATTGCTCCCTTCCACTGAAGAACTCTTTGTAAAAGAGTAAAACACCACCTAGTCTAGGAAACTATGAGTTCCTAAAGGTAAGCACCACTTCCTCTTTTGTGTTTTCTTCTCTTCTCCACAGTTGGGAAATGTGTCATGTCCACAGTTGACAATTTTCCAATCAATGTGGTTGCCTGAATGACTTTGCCTTAATGACACCAAATCTGTCCTCTATGGAAATATGGAAGAAGTATAGCTAGTATCCTTCAACTCAAGGAAAAACGGAGGTACCCAGGGGTCAAAGCTTAAATAAGTGATGCCAAAACAATTGGGAAAAATAAGGAAGTCAAGATAGAACTTGGAGAAATATACATATATACATATATATGTGTGTGTGTGTGTGTGTATATACATATATATATAGAGAGAGAGAGAGAGAGAGATTGAGAGAGGCAAATATAAACTAGGGGGAAAACTCGGAAGTCTAAATTCTCAGTTATACAAAGAGAATTCATTTTACTTCAAAAAACAAAATCTTAATTTATGCCATTAGCCCTGCTCTCTCCCCAAGCCACACTAAAATAACAGAAAAGAGTTTTTATTATTATTTCTTAGATATAAACTGAGGAAAATAAAAAGAATGAAAACAGCACATAAAAAGCAGGGAGGCAAGGAGTGAATGATCCACCAAACCCTAAACCAAATGAAGGCAGAGCCAAGAAGCAAGCAGACTTACATCACTGAAGCCCTAAGAGGAACTGGTGGCAGTGGGATGAAGATGGGAGTTAAAACAAGAGAAATTACTGAAAGCCTAGAATTGCTAGACTACCAGATCCCATCCTCTCCCCCTCCAGGGAGGACTAGAGGCACCTTCTCTTAGAGAGGGCCTATGCATTGGGAACACCAGGCTCAGCTGAGAATAGGGGTACTGGACTTAAAATAGGAAGATCAACAGAAAATTCTATACTGAACATTGTGATGGCCCTGGCCTCTTACACAACTCAGGCCCCAGACACAGGCAGGAAGTCAAAAGAGCCTTGTCTGGGGATCTGACTGTCCAAGATAAAAGACCTAGAACTAGTGATTATCAGGGCTTCCCCAAGGAAACACCAGTCAGATCACCCTATAGTAAAGACCACAGATAGCACAGATCTTTCAACTGGCTTTTCAATGCCTCACTTTAGAATAAGAAAAAGGCAGCTAAGGAGTACCAAAAATTTAAGGAAAATATCTAATATGAAAGGCTAAGACCAAAACAAGCAATTAAGAGAGAACAGAAAGTATACAGAAAGAAGAAAACTTCAAAAGCAATCAATAATATCCCCAGAGAGGTCAATGAAAAACAAAGAGACATCGTGTCATGAAACAAGAACAGAATACAACCAAAAAGGAACATTTGGGGAACAATAAAAGAGCTCTTGGCAATTAAGATTCAATTCAAATCTCTCTCTAAGAAGCCTGACTTCATGTAAATATCATCACCTCATACTTTACTTGCTGCTTTACTTTTCTGTCTCTTCTCTTAAAACTAAATGCCTTGAGTTCAGAGACATCTCTTATTTGTCTCTGTATCTCTAGTGCCTAGTACTGGAGACAAACAGGCAAGCAGAGCTGGTTGTCTATTCACTGACACTGTCTCCAGGGAGCAGGTACCAAGTACCAGTCTGCAGCAGCTCCGCCAGCAGACAGCTACTGCACCAAATCAAGCAGCCATATATTCGAGGGGAGTATAGAAGCATGAAACTTCTAGGGCAACCACACCCCAGCATTACAACACCTCTCCTTCCTTTCTCAATTCTAGGGCTTATTTGACTCTTCCTACTTAGCCAATCCATGTGGCTTCTGTGCCCCTATAGACCCTCCTTCCTTTGGGTACTTGCTGGACTTTTTCAGATACAAACTCTGAGTACAACTGAGGCAGAGAATTCCAGAGTTCTTCAGGAAGCAGTATGCTCCAACCTCAAAGGCATCCCTGGGTCACCAGTTGGAAAACGAAAACCACTTATGACCATAGCCTACCAACTAGCCAGCTCAATATAGGGGGAGACACACATGGAGGAGAATGCTCACTAGGGTTGCTCTCTGAATGGCAGCTGTGGGAAGCAGCCCCTGGCACCGAATGCCAAGTCAGGAAATTCAAAGGTCCTTCAGGCAGAAAAGAGGAAGGTACAGAGGGGCAGCTGGCCACTTATGGTATGAGTCTGGGCCTCCTGCCCAAAGGCATCCTTATTTGGGAACACCGAGACTCTGCCCCTTGGATCATCAAGATTCAAAAGTACTTAAATTATCAGCCCTTGGGTAATCAGTCTCCCAAAAAGAAATATTTTAAGCATTAGGGGAGATACAAGCTAAGGAGAGCACTCAACATGGTGGGTTCCTTATATCCTTGGTTTCCTTTATCCCATGGCCCACGAATAACTTCCACTGCCCATGGGGGTCACTGAAGCAAAAGGCCCTCTTGCCTTCCGAAAAAGCAAATAAGGTGAGAGCTCTCTATAAAAAGGTCTCCCTTGTTCTCTTCTTAACTCCTCTGAGAGAGAGAGAAGGAGAACATTCAGCAAGTAGCTTCCCAAAGCCACTATTATATGACTGCCAAGTTCTTCCTTATTGAAACCACTGTCAAATGTCGAGTGACCAACTGTCCTTGCTTACCAAAGGGCTCTCCTAGGTGTAGCACTCAAAGTCTCATGCCCCCAAAACCCTTCAGTTCTAGGCAAACTGGGACAGTCAGAGACCCTAATGCCATGGTGCCTTCCTGAGGCCAGTCCTACACTCATCTCACCCTACAGAAGAAACAACTCAGTTCTGTCCTCTGAACTTTCTAATGGCCTACAGAATCTGCAAACTCACTTGACCTTTAACTACTGTCAGATATTTTAGGAAGTGTGACTGGAGATACACGAAGTATGTGGAGACCTGAGTCAAATTTGTATTTTGGCCTTGGACAAATTAAACGAGTGTGTATCCCGGGATAAAAGATACAGCACAGGGAACACAGTCAGTGGCGTCATAATAGCACTGTACGGAACAAACGGTAGGCGCACTCGGGAGCACTTGTGGAACTACTGTGTTGTACGCCTGAAACCATCGTAACACCGTGTGTCAACTACACGACAATAAAATGAAATAAAAATAAAAAGAGTGTATACCCATTCACCTCCTGGCAGGGAACTCCATGCCCAGCCGATGGCTCTTCAAACCAGAGCAACAAGTTCCACAGTTTTCTTCTTCATTTCTGCACGAACTATACCCTTTCACTTATTTCTTTTTTAAAAATCATAGCATATTAGGAGATCTCGGACATGAGGCAGCGCTAACGGATCCCTGGGCACTTTCATTACTCCCTCTAGTCCCACTGCAGAAGTGGCAATCTGGTTTTGAGCTGGTTTGGGGTTTGCTGGCCATCCATCCTACTCCTCCCCAGAAACAGCAAACAGCAGAGGCCCATGACGCTTAAGAGATAATAAAAGATTCATATAACGACTTCATGTGTCATAGTCTATCTTGGTGAATTCTTTGCCAGGAAAAGGGAGTAATAGCTCTTCTTGGTGCCTAGAAGATGCTCTAAAAATAAAACGTAAAACATTAAAAAGACAACAGGGCTCAGGAAAATGCATCTAGTCTGTAAATGATTCACATCAACAGGCTTCTATTTTTATAAAAAAGCCTTAACTGCACTTGAAAGAAATGAGAACTTGGGAGTCGAACTAAAGAATCCCGTCTATCTGCTTGGCTTCAGAGCAGAAGAGTCACAGAGCAGGAAGTCCAAACAAGCTGAGCGTCACTGGAGGCCAGTCTGATGACTACTCTACCCTATTTTCTTGCTTAACAGTTGCCAGGACAAAAGAGCCACACCTAGGCTTTTGGATCAAGAACATAGAATTCTCTGATCCCAAATGGCTGTGATGCATGTCACCACTGCCTGTCTTCCTGTGAAGAAAGAAAGGAAGAAAGAGAGAGAGAGAGAGAGAGAGAGACAGGAAGGAAGGAAGGAAGGAAGGGAGGGAGGGAGGTAGGGAGGGAGGAAGGGAGGAAACACAGTGAATAAACAAGTAACACAGGAAATCAATTTCACCTCCAGAACAGAATGGTACAAACCTAGACAATGACACAAAGGCTGGGCACAGCCCCGCTGAAGATGGGGGCCCTGAAAGGCCTTTTAAAAACCCAGGGAGTCGATGCCCGGTCTCTCTGCCTGAATCAGCCCCTCCGATGAGGAGCATGTCGGACCCTGGGCCGCCCTCTAGGGCACCCGCTTTCGTGGCAAACGCGTAGATGGAGCCAGGAACTGATGCGCAACCCTGAACATGAAGTCCTTCCCGGCAGGCACATACTAATGGCTCGATGCAGGCTGTGTTCCTCGCCATTAGCTTTGGGGTCCCCGGCTTGCTGCTACCGGGGATCCGTTGTGCCGATGAAGGCCTTGGCCGGTCTCTGGCGGTTATGCCCCGACGAGGCCACGGTTAGTTTGCGCAGCTGAGCAGGGAGCTCATTTTGAGAGTTTGGGGCTTGTTCAGATTTGAAAATAAGAGTGTGAGGAAAAGAAATGGGTGGAGTCACCCCCAGTGGGGACCATGCAGCGTCCTCAAGCTCAGCTCCGCGCTGCGGCTGATGGGAACTCAGCCGCAGACTGCCAAATGCTGCTTTCCCCTGCTTGTTAAAGAGCCAGGCACCATCTCACTTACCGAGTAGAGCTCATTCAGGACCTTCATCAGATCATCTTGGAGCTGCTGGCCGACTTCTTTACTCTGCAAGAAAAGAGGAATGGAGGTTAATTGGGAACCAGAAAGGGGGGAGGAGGGGGCGACAAGGCAAGAACAGCCTTATGGGCTCTACAACTAACACAGACTCAATTAAGGCCCATTATTTAATCCAGCAAATCAGATAACCACTCCGATCAGACCCAATTATGGTTAGATTAAGCAAAGAGTTTTAATAAAATGAAATGCGCCCCTTCTATAGCCTAGTTAAGGCAATTGTGTGGAGGGCAAATGGGTGTAGGATTTGATTTTTTTCAGTGGGTCCCCGAAGAGCCGGCTTGAAAGCCACATCTGACCTAGCAACTGTTGTTAGGCAGAGTAAGTCTTCTGGGACACTTGAACTTGAGCCTTCTTGAGAATTGTGGAAGAAAGTCAGATGTGAAATAGGACGCCACAGAAAGAAGGACATAAACATCCAAGGGGTCTGAAGCACCTCACCAAATAGGAACGTCCAAGGAGGAAGGAAGTATAGGTCTTACTTGATTTATTTCTGCCCCAAACTCCCAGCGCAGTGGTACCCCAGTAATAACTGCTTTGGAGATCAGCTAATGGTACCAGATTCAGATAATACATGTGAAGGGGTCTCCAACCTGTTAGTACTAAGCATTAGTGGTTCTCGGGCATCTAACGACACAGATGGAATAGTAGAAATAAAGAAGGATGAAGAAGCACAAAGGAGAAAAGAGCCATGCCTTCTGTACCGAGTGTTCTATGCCGAGCCCGAGAGAGCAGGGGATAAAACTGATTGGCATCATTGGGTCATTGAGAGGGGAAGCCCTCTTTTTATCTTCTGCCAGCTCCTTCTAGTTCTTTCCTACCCATCAGATACCAACAATGCCCTTCTAACAGCAGGTAGATACTACCCTTGGTGTGGCTCCACTCCCAGGGAAAGAAAGAAAGAGGTCTTGCATGTCAGAAGCATAATCATTTGCAATCTTGCTTTATTCAAGACATATGACTTTAAAACTGTTTTCTCCAATTCTAGAAGGAATATATGTTTATTGTAATTAATAAGAAAACTGGAAAAAGAAAAAGAAAACAAAAAAGCCAAAACTCAAGAAGATATGCAAAAGGGAAAAGCAACTTTTAATTCCTACCACTAAGAAACCACCACTTGAGACTTTATCTGTTTTTCTAGTTTCTTCCATACGATTTTCATGAAATCGGGGTTGCATTATACACACTGTAACTTTCTCACTCAAACAAATGTTTGTGAACAGTTCCCCCCGTATTCTTCTTCTAGAACATTCTGGAAGATGATGGTACAGCAGCTCCTATTCTTGGACATCCATTTTGCTTACAAATTTTTATGATAAAACACGCTCTATTAAATTATTTGCTGCATCACCTATGCACACACCTTTCATCATTTTGTCCCAGAAGTCACATTGCTGAGTCAAAGACTATTCATTCATGCCATTAAACTGCCCTTGAGAAAAACTGCACCAATGAAAAACACTACCGGAAGCCTTTTTTCTTGATGATTCAGCAGGTACCTTCTTGTGACCTGCGGTCCTTTGACTGTAGTGAGCTTGAACTTTCTCTTTTTTTACATGTTCTTTCAGCATTCTCGTGTCTCTTGAATGCTTTGCCTTTTTCTGTTAAGGAATTAATTATGGAACACAACATCTGTGTGACCTTTGTTGTGCGGAGACACACTCTTTACACCTGGTGGGGTGGAAGTGGGCGGGAGGAGCCTTGAAGAAGCCATCACATGAGTTTCCTATTCTTGGCTCCTCCACCATCAAGAAGATATCTTTGAACAATGCGATCGATTCTTCTCTCTGGGCCTCTGTTTTCTTTTCCATAAAATGAAAGTATTCCAAAGCCCCTCCTAACCTCTGCCATTCCAGGATCCTTCATGATATTTTGCCTGGCCTCTTGAGTCCGTATTAGATGCACCCTCCACCCACTTCTGCGTATGGCTGGTCGGCTTCACTTCCCAAAGCAGAAGATAATGAGCAGGTTTTCCTCGGGGACCGAGATGATCTACAAAACGGAAGGCTTCAGGGTAGCTTGCCAGTCTTAAATTTACCATTCCCAAATGTCTCTCATTCAATGCCCTCAACCACTGGAAGAGCCACAAGAGGAAATGCCTTTCATCTAGACTCTCACATACCGGCTTCTCCTTCCCATCATGGGGGGAGAGCTGAGGTCCACCGAAGCAGAGAGGTCCAAGGAGGTAAAGTGAGGCAAAATGACTCACCAGCCAGCCCCAGAGTCAGCAACGAGGCCAGGAAGTGACCACGAGTATCACTTCCAAACACCCTACCCTTCCACCTCCAGGTCCCAACTCCCCTGCCAGCCTCCCATCCTCCCTTACCACCTCCTTGTGTTTAAACGGTGGAGGTTCTGGAAGAAGGCTTCCATTCCTCTACCCTGTTGCTTACCCAGGACTTAAATAACTTAGCCACAGGAGGGGTGGGGAGGGGAAGGGAGGAGGAGAAAAAGCATAACCAATAAAAAAGCAATTAAGCCCAGGCAGATGTTTCCTTTCGTGTACCGATTAGCTGGAAAAGGACGGACTCAACTATTATCCCTGTTTATTTGAACAGGCTGCTGAAGCGATTCTGACTTACGGCTCCCTGTGGCTGAGGGCTGGGCCGGGAACACACGTGAAGCTCTCCCAGCTACAGTGGCCCCACCAAGCCCCCAGCAAACAGGAACAACACTGCCACCAGGAGAGGCAGGAAATGGCCAGTGCCTCCCTCTCCTCTCACGGATGCTAAAAGGCCACAGTTCTCTGTTTCAGAAACCTTAATTGTGCGCCTCTGGGGGCAAGCGTGGTCCCAGCAAGCTAGGAAGGGCTGTCAGAGATGGGAAGCTACAAGGGGGCCCCACCCAAACACAAAAGGGACATTTAATCCCGGGAACAACAAAACCTGAAGAGGCCGAGTACATGACAATGAAGTCTGCAGGGCCTTTCCGTTCCCTGCTTTAAAAAAAAAAAAAAAAAAAAAAAAAAAAAAAAAAAAAAAATGCAATGGGTTTTCTAGGCAGGGAAGCATAAGAATTTACAGAGCAGTCTTTGTACGCTATCATACAGCCTGCATCTCTTTTCTTTAAAATTTCTTGGAAGAGAATGAGTCATCTAAACATTGCAGGAAACCAAATAGAAGTCGAGGGAAAAAATTACTTTGGGCAAAGTTTTTTTTCTCTTAAATGTTTGCATAGTAATCTTTGCCTGGAAAAAAAAAAAAAGATGCCTAAATTTAGAATAGAAATGTGGCACAGTGAACAATGCCGGGTCTCTGGGACAGGCGGGGATCTTTTATTTTGAAGCTCCTCACAACCGTGTGGCCAGAGTGTGTTTGGGGGGGATAAGGGGGTAGGGGGGAGGTGGGGAAAGGTGGGGGAGAGTGGGGGGAGGCACTCCACCGGCCGCTGGGGTGGGCCTACTCGAAGGAAGATTGCTACAGCTCCTGCCAGCTGTGCGTTTACCAAACGAGCAGGGAATCCTCCTCTCCCAACAGATAGCAGCACTGGGCGACAGAAATGAAAACGCACAGCCTTGTTTCCCCAGGACCGTAACCTGCCCAAGCCTCCTCCCGCAGAGGAAGACCAGAGGAAGACCAGAGCGGCTGAAATGCCAGAGGTCACGTGGTCTAGGCTGCCGGGTACTGGGCTGCCCCTGTTCTCTGGATGGCTCCATCTCCAGAGCTCAGATGGGTTCATGGGTTCGTCTATCGGCACTTCCCAAAGATCACGGATTACAAAAGGGTTTTAAAACCAGCCATCATTAGGAAGACCACCTTTTAATTTATCCTCTAGTGCTTTTGCTCAGCACTAGTGGGGTGGGTGGGCTGTTGTTTACAGGCATTTGTACTACAAAGCTGTATTATTTGACAGGCACAAAATTACCCCATCTGTATGAAAGGAAGAAGAGAGGAAGGCAGGCCTTGGCCATGTGGTGAGAGCTAATCTCAGCGACGTCCCAAGGCTTAGCTTGTCAGCAGGTAGAAACAGTGGTTCATTTAGTTCCCTGCCGATGAGCCCATGCCAGCAGTTTTCCAAAAAAGAATCCAATTTTCAAGGGCATGTGTCTCCCTCCACCAGCGCCAGCACCCCCCAGCCCCAAAGACACTCCTGAGACCAACTGTTAAAAATCCAGTTGAGAACTGAATTTGCGGGGCGCCTGGGTGGCTCAGTCGGTTGGGCATCTGCCTTCGGCTCAGGTCGTGGTCCTGGGGTCCTGGGACCGAGCCCCACACCGGGCATCCTGCTTGGTGGGGAGTCTGCTTCTCTCTCCCTCTGCCTGCCTCTTCCCCAGCTTGGGTTCACTCTCCCTACTTCTCTCTCTCAAATAAATAAATTAAAATGTAAAAATAATAATAAAATAAAATAAAATTGAATTTACACATACAGCTTTCTGAGGAAAGGGATGCAAAGCCTCTATGAAGCTCTGGCAGGAGAAGCACCACCAGATGTAGAGTGACAGCTGCAGGGACACTCATTCGGCACTTCAAAGAGGCCCCGTTTCATGAGCTGGCGCTCTGCCTGCAATGCTTTTTGGTGGGGAGGACAGGAGGAAAAGGAGTGGGTGTTTGGCGGCAGGGCCGGTGCTCCGGGATGGCAGACTCCGTGTCTGGCCCTTCCCCAGCCCACCTCAGCCCATCAGAAGTCGCGGGGGGTGCGCAGGTGGCAATCCTGGAGGTCAGAGCTCAGACACCACTTCTCGATGTCCCCTCGGCTACACAGCTCATGTATATGCAGAGGGACTGTCTCTAGTCGGCGTGCACGAATTAGGGTACCACGTGATGGTTCTAGCAAGGCTGTGCTCCAGTTACGACCTCATACTCTGGGGAGCCCAGGCCAGTGGTAAAATACAAATATACTGAATTGCAAGACTTTTACACAGAGGTGGGCTGGGAGCTGCCGTGAGAATGACGCCTAAAGTGCTTTTACCTTCTAAAGACCGGGGAGACGGGGATTTCAGAATCACACATTTTTCGAACTGCAATCCAATATATTACGGTGTGTCTACAATAAAAGTACTTATTAGGCACACTGCATTCTGCTATTTCCTATTCTTTTCTCTTCTCTTCTCTTCTTTTTTTTAATATTAGTCATAACTCACTAGGTTCATTTTATAACCCATTAATGAATCTTTATGCACAGGTTTAAAAAGACTGGGTACGCTGAAGTTGTAGAATTAATAAAGAAAATAGTGGGCTAGCTGGGGCGCCTGGGTGGCTCAGTGGGTTAAGCCGCTGCCTTCGGCTCAGGTCATGATCTCAGGGTCCTGGGATCGAGCCCCGCATCGGGCTCTCTGCTCAGCAGGGAGCCTGCTTCCTCCTCTCTCTCTGCCTGCCTCTCTGCCTGCTTGTGATCTCTCTCTGTCAAATAAATAAATAAAATCTTTAAAAAAAAAAAAAAGAAAAAAAAAGAAAATAGTGGGCTAGGGACTAGAGCCCACCAACTAAGACACTATATGACTTGCGTTCAAGGTGGGGAATCAGATGTCTGGAAGCAGGTTGAACTCCTAGATCTTGGCAAGGGGGAAATGCTGGGTTTCAAGGAGTGAGCAAGGAGTCTGTTGGCAAATATTTACGGAATGCCTATCATGTGTCAAGCACTTGTGGTCTGACTGGGAATATAGCAGAACACGGAAGAGTTTAACATTTACAAACCACCGAGAAAGATCGACATTACCCTACTGTCCAAGCCTATCAGAACACAATGGGCTCAAAGGCCTTACTAGAAAGGGAACGTCTCAAGCTAGTTTTCTATTTGAGGTCCATCTTTTTTTTTTTTTTTTTTCTTCCTATTTCAGCTCTGAGGATTCTGCACTTTAACCTAACCCCAGAGCAAGTTAGATGGGGAACCCAGCATGCCAGAAACAGAAATCCAACTTCAAAAAAATCTAAGTATTCTACAACATATTCTTTTTCTTTGAATTCGCCTTTCTAAATGAGGATAGAAATTTCAGGTTATAATGACATTGCTTCAGTATCAGCGACTCCCCAAGCAGGCACGTTTCACTTTTAAAGAACCTCTTGAGCTTGTCAGCACTGTAAAAACTAATCTCACCAGTAGCTCCTTCACTCAGAAGTGAATGGGTGTAGTTAAGCGCTCCCGGTGACAGGAGTCATAACTTAAAAGAAAATGTCCAAAACCGGATACAGTCTGAGACCCAAAATACCTGTCTCGGAATTCACCTTCTAACGCAACAGGTTTCTCAATGAGATTCTTGTTTAATTATCTGAATTTCTTAGCCTAAACAACAGAACAGATTATAACTTTTATTTTTTCTAATTTTATTTATTATTTGAGGAAGAGAGAGAGAGATCAAGAGAATGAGTAGGAAGAAGGGCAGAGGGAGAAGCAGACTCCCCATGGAACAGGGAGCCCGATGTAGGGCTCGATCTCAGGACCCTGACATCATGACCTGAGCCGAACGCAGACACTTAACTGACTGAGCCACCCAGGCACCCCAGATTATAACTTTTAAAGCCCCCTTCTGTCTCCCATAGTGCCCAGCCCACGGCTTTGTGCACAGGAACTGTGAAGTAATCAGTTGTTGAATCAATTAGATCAAATTTTAGTTTAGACTTAAACACTGTGCTTTCACCTAACCACGAGAATAAAATAACATAGTTGCCTTTTCTGCATACAAATTATTCAAAGTGGAAACTGCATCAGAAGTTGCCCACATAAACTCCCTCAGGTCACAGTTCACAGATGAGCCACAAAAGGTGAAATGACTTTTCCAGGGTCATGGAGCTCTTCAGCACCCTGCCTGGGACCAATGCAGTCCTGGAGGTGGGCAAAGAGACATCCAGGCTCGGGATGGAGCAGGGTTTGAATCCTGCTTCTGCTACCTGATCACAGGACCTCGGGTAAATCATTTAACTGCTCCATATCTTAGTGTCCACATCTGCAAAATAGGGTTAGTAATGAGATAATACTCCATGTAAAGTCCTTGAAACAGAACGTGGCATCGAGTATGTTCAGTAACGGTTCGGTATTACGATATTGGAATCCAGGCCTCTCAAACACCCACCTGAGTGCTCTCTCCACCATACTGTGCTCCTTCTGGGCCCTCACAATACATTAACGATCGTGTTAGGTGGAACTGGGAAGGTCCCAGAAGCCAATCGCCAGGCAGGACTGTAGCTAACTCCCTCTGATGGAAGGGCTCTACCAACCCACGGGGAAGAAGAATCTTTGCTTTTCCCTATGCCCCCTGCTGCACAATCCATTTTCCTCCTCAGTTTCAGTAAGAACCAAAGTAATAACAATGACTCCTTAAGAAATATGCAGTTTTCCCAAGGAGGGGGGTAGTAGGTGTTTAGCAGAAAGGAGGAAACTGGGAGCGGAGGGAGGTAATGTAGAAGGAAAATAAGGAGGATAGAATTACTTTCTATCCCTTCAGGAAGATTAAACAGAAAAAATCCTTCTCAACTGCACAACTGGGACTTCGTTCAATGGGTATCATAATTAAATGTCCAAAGGCAGGAGCTCCCTACTGCCTAGGTCAGAAAAATCAAAGACTGCGCATTACCAAGTTCTGGTTTAATGAAATCCAGGGGCTTTCTCCTCTAGGGCACTTGTTTCTGAAAGCCATTTCCTTAAGGCTTTTCCAAAAGTTCTGAAACGTATGACTCGCCAGACTTAATAACCACGGTAACACTAGTGGCCTTGGGAGAAAATCCGTTCTCTGGCATGACAGTGAACTCTTTGGATTCAGCTCCTACCTTCCTCGGATGCTCGCTCTGCTCTCTTACAAGGAACTGAACCTCTTCCCATGGAAACACATAATTCAGACAAGACTGAATCCCACTGGGCTGGGGGCAGGGCCAGGGATGGGGCTGGGGGCCAGGAAGAAGCTGAAGGCCCCCTGCTCTCCTAAGACCTCAGATGGCACAGACCTGTAACAACCTGAATGTTCCTCTATGGTTGTTTCCATCTCTGAGAAGGTCCCCTTCTCATACTAAGAAAATAAGCTGAAAGCAACATCCCTTAAAAGGGAAGAGACAACCAAGTCTGAGGCTTCATTTCTTAAATCACCACTGTGATCCTTTTCTTGGCACATTTCCACCTTTAACTCTTCTGGATAAAGACGTTAGCAGGAGTGCAATAATGTCTTCAGGCTCTGATCTTGAGTGCCAAAGCATTTCTTGAGGTCATACTGAAGATCTCCCAGGCAGGACACTAAAGGCATAGAAATGGTATCTAGGTAACTGGAGTGCCCTGGATAGACCAGGACACAGGGGACAAAAGACACAAAGGCAAACAGGCAACATGAGAGTACAAATCTCTCAGCAACTGTAAAATGAACGCTGGAGAAAAAACAATCAATGGCTTGGAACTGGGCAAGAAGGAGGGAGGGAGGGAGGAAAGGCAGAATGATAAGGTGCTTGTGAACATATGCTCTCCCACAATAAGGAATTCCAGGAGCTGGGGGATGGGAAGAAGGCCTGCGTGGCTCCCAGATGGCTGGGGAAAGGCTGGGAGAACAGGAGTTAATAGAGCTCATCTGAAAGTTGGCAGCGTGAACACAGAGAGGAGGGCGGCCTGGTAGGAAGTAAAAGTCCGCAGCGCCCGTACAGGAAATGCCTGGGGCACTGGGAAAATCGCTGATTAAATACTTTGAGAAAGAGGAACCCAGCAGCAAAGCCAATTCATTGAAGGATCTGTGTAGTTTTAGTGCTTTTGGAGTTGCCTCAGATCCCACCATTGAGGGAGGAGAAAAGGCTCCTGGAGGTCCAAGTGTGGAGAGACCATTTTCTTGGCACTCCAGGTGCCCGAGCTGGACCCAAGAGTTGCCTAAGGCCAACCCTAGGACACAAGTGGAGCTATTTGTTGGCAGAGGACTAGAACACACTTCCCTGGAGCTGGGGTGGAGACCTGGGTTGGGACAACTCTCTTCTGATACGGAGGAGGGGGTGTGCGATCTTTTTGTCTTCGTCAGCACTGCGTCCCCACTGCCACTCCCATCCGGCCTGGTCCTCAGACACTTAAAAAAAAAAAAAAACCTGTATCCTTGGAAGAGGGCACCTTGCCTCTTGCCAGTACCTCAATACCGATGAAAAATCATTGAACTCTAAGAAGGAAAATGTCCAGAGTTTGGAAATCAGCAATTTCCAATCTCCAGCTCTGATTTTCCACCAAGTGCTTCAATGTTTCTCTTTGATTCAGGCTTTACAAAAGCTCCAGGTACGCTGGAAAAGAATGTGTGTCTGCCTACAGTTAGGCACCGTGCCTGCATATGCCATTTAGGCAGTTTAACTGGTTTTCAACTCTACATCTTTACTGAATTGTTTTTGGTCTAATTGTTTAATCACTCATCAAGACATGTGCATTATTAAATCTCCCATTGGGGTTGATGTTTGCTCCTTCTTTTAATAGTCTGTTTTTGACTTCATGTATTTTAAGACTACGTTATTAAGTATATACTACTTCCTAGTAACTTTAAATCTCCAATTATTATAAAATGTCTCCCTTTATCTCTAATAATAATTTTTTAATTAAAATCTAGTTGGTCTGATCTTATCGAGCTTTCTTTTCCCATCATTCTGCTTTAAATCCTTCTATATGCTTATCCTTAAGTCATGTGTCTTCTCTTATAAGCAACATACACTTTGGTTTTACTTAAAATCTGTTTGACAATCTACCTTTTAATTTTACAGGAGTCGATGTATCCTTATAATTAATTGCTGATACATTCAAATCCACCAAACGGCTATATGCCATTTGTTCCAACTGTCCCTATAGCCTCCTTTCCTCGTATTTATTATTTTCTTTTTCTCTTCCATTTTTAAAAAATACAGAGTCACTCTTTTGGCATATTCTGTGTGTTTGTGAAATCCACCAAAGTTAAGACACAGGACAGTTCCATCATCTACCAAAAAAATTCTCTCATGCTGCCCCCCTCCATAGCCTAACTCTCTTCCACCCTTAACCCCTGGAAGCCACCACTGTGTTCCATGTCCCAACACTTTTGCCTTTACCAGAATCATCCTTATCTTTTTGGGGGCCATTTCTTATTAACTGAGTTTCCTCCTCTCTTAGATTGGTAGAGATGCTATTTCTCTACAGGTAATCCTAACTAAATTACAATGTATATGCCTGACTTGCTGAAGTCTAATATAAATTAATATTCTTACCGCTTTTTCCACAATACTGTTAAACATACTTCCCCACCCCCACCTAAAGACAGGCTTTATTGCTGCCATTTTCATTCATTTTATATGTGCTTAACACCTCATATGAAATTTTTTTTTTAAACAGTCACTATTCATTTAGGTGGACACTGTTTCTTTTCCTGCATCTCAAGGCTTCTATCTGGGATCATTTTCTTTCTGCATAAAGAATACCGTTCAGTGTTCCTTTTAGTGCAGGGCTGCTGGTGATAAAGTCTCCTCCTTTTTCTTGCCTAAAAATGCCTAGTTCACCTTCATTTTTAAAAGATATTTCTTTGAGCTTTTCATTCCACTGTCTCCTGTTTTCCACTATTTCTACTGAGAACTCAGCTGTCAACCTTGTTGTTCCTTTGAAGGTAATATGCCTTTTTTTCCCTCACTATCTCTAGCTGTCTTAAAATTTTAGATTCTCTCTGTCAGAGAGAGATAATTTTAATATAATGTGCCCACATGTAATTTTCTTTGTTTACCCTACATGGGGTTCATAAAGCTTCTTCAACCTACAACTTGAGATCTTTCTCTAGTTTGGACAATTCACCACCATCTTCTCTTCAAATATTGTTTCTACCCATTCTCTCTGCTCCCTTCTTCTGGAACTTCACGTGTATGCATGTTAGGCCCATTTGCCATATCCCATAAGTCTTCTATGCTCTCTTTTGTATTTCCCATTCTTTTACCTCTCTAAGCTTCAGTAGATCTATTTTTTCTGACCTACCTTTCTGTTCATTAATTCTTTATTCTTTGTCTAATTCTCTACTCTTTGTCTAATCCGTTCAATTCACACACTGAGCTCTCTATTTTAGTTACTGTGTATTTTTAGTACTAAAATTTCTGCTTGAGTCTTCCTTTTTTAAATAGAGATAAAGTTCACATACCATAAAATATTTTAAAGTGCACAATTAAAAAATAAATAAAGTAGGGGCGCCTGGGTGGCTCAGTGGGTTAGGGCCTCTGCCTTTGGCTTAGGTCATGATCCCAGGGTGGAGCCCTGGGATCAAGCCTCGCATCGGACTCTCTGCTCAGCGGGGAGCCTGCTTCCTCCTCTCTCTCTGCCTGCCTCTCTGCCTACTTGTGATCTCCGTCTGTCAAATAAATAAATAAAATCTTTAAAAATAAATAAATAAATAGATAGATAGATAAAGTGTACGATTCAGTGGTTTTTAGGATATTCACAAGGTTGTGCAATAATCACTTCTCTCTAATTCCAGAACATTCCATCACCCCAAAAAGAAAACTCATACCTGTTAGTATTCACTCCCAGCACCACCATCTTTTCCCCTCAGCTCCTGATAACCACTAATCTACTGTGTCTCTGGGTTTGCCCATATTTCCTATCAAATAGAATCATACACTATGTGGCTGACTTCTTTCACCTGGCATATTGTTTCCAAGGTCCCTCCATGCTGGTATCAGTACTTATTTCCTTTTTGTGGGTGAGAAATATTCCAGTGCATGGATATGCCACATTATTTTTAGCCATTAATCACTTGATGAATATTTGGATTGTTTTCGTTTGGGGATGATTATGAATAACGCCACTATAAACATTTATGTACAAGTTCTTCAGTGAGCCTGTCTTCAATTCCCTTGGGTATAGATGTAGGGAAACAGAACTGCTGGGTCATAGGGTAACTCCTATGTTTTTGCATAAGTTTTTGGTGACATTTTTGAGGAACTGCTAAATTGTTTTTCACAGCATCTGCACCAGTTAACAATCCCACCAGCAACGTATGAAGGTTCCAACATCTCTACACTCCTGCTTTTCTTATTTTCTTTCATGAGAGCCATCCCAGTGGATACGAAGTGGTATTTCACTGAGGTTTTGATTTGCTCTTCCGTAATGACTACCACTGGTGAGCATCTTCTTCTGTTTATTGGCCATTTGGATATCTTCTTTATAGAAATGTCTACACAAGCCTTTCACCTTTCGCAAAACTGGGTTGTTTGTCCTCTTGTTGTTGAGTTCTAAGGGTTCCTTATATATTCTGAATACTAGATCCTTATCAGATATATTCCTCTGAGTCTACAGGTTGTCTTTTTAGTCTCTTTGACAGTGTCTTTTGATACACACAAGTTTATAATGTTGATGAAGTTCAATTTATGTATTTTTTTCTTTTACTGCTTGTGTTTGGTGTCAGATCTAAGAAATGTTACCTAATCCAAGGTCAAAGATTTACGCCTGCTTTCCTCTAAGAGTTTAAGCTCTTAGAGTCACATCTTTGATCCATTTTAAGTTGATTCTTTTTTATAATTTCCAGTTTTTGCTATTATTCGATATCATAAATGTACTAAACATAGTTAATTTAAGGTTTGTCGGAAAACCATTACATGGATCTCCTGTGGGTATATTGTTTTTCTTAGAAGCACTATACATACAAAATGATGAGTGGGAACTGTTAGACCTAGGAGAATAGGACCTTCCACTAGAGAAGATTTACATTTGCCTCTAGTGACTACTGTCCTAGATCACCTTAATCCAATTAGAGATTAAGATAATTTGAAGCTAGGCTTCAGTCTTGTAAGACTGCTGCAGTCTATTTCTGGTTCCCCTCACTTCTAAGCTATAGACCTGTGGGGTCCTAAAGCCTGAGAAGTTTACCAGGGGTCCCCCTTCCTTGGCCTTATATTCCAATTTCTGTCCTGTTAGCCCTACAAGGCTATTGAAAGCTCTGCTCAGCTTCTTGGCCCTCAGTGGTCTTTTCTAGAAGAGTAGATGCCTCCTGGGGAAAAACAGCTCCAAAGAAGCATAAGGTTGGTCTGAATTACATAAACTGCCGTTTCTAGAAGTACAACCCAAAGTCTAAGCTCTGAAGACAGAGATTATGTTATGTTTGCATGTAGCCCTCACCAGGTCCAGTGCAATACTGGATTTGGAACAAGTACCAAAATATGTTCTGTATGAAAGAATGCATAGATATTGGGGAACATGAAGGCTTACCACATTTATGTTTTAAAATTATCCATTTCCCAGGACATAGTGACCAAAATATTCTGGTAAAACGAAAGAGAAGCAAATCTGAGGTTTTAAATATGGTTCCTCATTACTTCCTTAGGGGCTTTTCAAAAACCACAGTCCACCAAAGGGCAGGAGGGGGCTCACTCTACCTCACATGAAGGGAATCTATAAAATTCGCCATAGTGATTCAGAATCCAGGTTCAAACCTCAGGCATTCTCTGGAGACCCAGAGTCCGCAGAATGGAGGAACTTCATGTGAAGTTCTAAAAATGAGCACATGTAATGGGCCATGTGGGGCTCCAAGGAAGGTCTGGCTATCTAGTTCCTGGGACACATGTGACAATGTCAGGCTCACCAGCTATCCCAAATTCCTTAACACCACACTGGCCTCTACTCTGTGACAGCAGCATAAAAACAGAAAGAAGTAATCATTGACTTCCAATTCTCTTTCCAATAAATGGCCATAAGCTGTTGATTTTTCCTTCATGACACATCTGACATCTGTCTCCTTTTCACCCCTCTTGGCACACTGCTTCCCCTGCACCTGGATTAGAGGCCTGGTCTTTCTGAATGGCGGCTCTATTACGTCATTTTCCTATGAATAAACCTTCCACGGTACCCAAATGCTCTCCAGAAAAAAGTTCAGACTCCTTCATTGGGCATTCAGGGCTCTTCTCGGCTTTGTTTCAACTACTTTCCTCATAAATACTCTGATTTAGCCAAACTCTTGTACTCACCACCCTCTGGAGAATCCTCCCTCCTGCCTGTGCTCTTTTGTCCTGAAGCCGGTTCCTTCCACATGGAAGGTCCTTTCACCCTGCTCCCCCACCCTCCCCACCCGACAGTCTCACAAACACCTTCCTTTTCCGTCTCTAATTACAAAATCCTATTCATTCACTAGAAACCCAGCTCAAATGTCACCTCTCTGCTTTCTGCATGGAAAGCATTTAGGACCATGCCTGGCATGGGGTAAATTTTCAACACAACTTTTTTAGAAAAGCAAGTGTGTGGGGGGCACCTGGGTGGCTCAGTCAGTTAAGAGTCTGCCTTCGGCTCAAGTCATAATCCCAAGTCCCAGAATCAAGCCCTGCATCAGGCTCCCTGCTCAGCGGGGAGCCTGCTTCTCCCTCTCCCTCTGCTGCTGCTCCCCCTGTCTGTGCTCGCTCTTGCTCTCTCTCCGTCAAATAAATATAAAAAAATCTTAAAAAAAAAAAGCCGAGTGTGTAGTTGTGGGGGAGGAGGGATATAATTTTCAGTCAATGATCATAGGGAAATTACATACCATTTTTTTAAATTAAATTGTGCCCTACCTTGCAATATATATTATAGTATATATATTTTATATATATGTGTGTGTGTGTGTATATATATATATAGTATAGATCATACTATATATAAAAACTGGTTTCATGGGCAAGGCTTTAGACCATAATGTGAAAGACAAAACTATGACTTACAGAAGATAATACAATGGAATATCTTCAAGACCTTAGGGTAGGAAGCATTCTCTTTGACATGGTAGAAAAGCACTAACCATAAAAGAAAATGGGAGCAACCACACTAAAATTAAGAACATTTACTAATCAGTAGAAAATATTAAAAACAACAACAACAACAGGTAAGTCACAGTGTAGGAGAATATATGTCTAACACATATAATCAGGAATTAGTATTCAGGATATTCGTACTTCACTAGAGAATATATCTAACATGGTCAGTAAAAATAAGGAAAGACCCTTGAACGCAATAATCAGAAAAATGCAAACTAAAACCACTCTGACAATAGCTAACATTGAAACAGTTAAAGATAAAACTACAGCTAAAATTAAAAATCTGATCAGACTAAATGTTGGCAAGGATGTAGAAAAATGAAACTCATACATTGTTGGTGGGGGTGAAAGTGACTATTGACGTTATGGAAGACAGTTGGGCATTACGTAGTAAAGAAGGAGATATGTTTATTTTTTCACCCAGCAATTCCACTACTAGGCATACACCCTAGAAATCTGGCCATGTGGACACGGGTGTGCACATATAAGAATGTTCACAGCAGCACGGTTTGCAGTAGTCCCCCAGAAAAACAACCTAAGGCCCATTGATAACAAAATGCACAATGGTAAGTAAATGGTAAGTAAATTGGTACATTCATAAATGGGCCCCTACAGCAATGAAAAGAAACAAGGTAAAGCGTGGGTGGAACACACAAACTTGGCAAACAAAAGAAGCAAGACACAAAATTAAATTACGCTGTTTAGAAGTGACTAACTAGAAGATGTAATTTAAGAAAAGCAAGGGAGGGGCGCCTGGGTGGCTCAGTCAGTTCAGCGGCCGACTCTCGGTTTCGGCTCAGGTCATGATCTCGGGGTCCTGGGATCAAGCCCCGTGTTGGGCTCCATGCTCAGTGAGTGAATCCAAAATGTAATCAGCTTTTAAAGAATCCATTTTGCTGTATCTGGATGGCTGGCAGTTCAAAGGGCAAATGACACACGCACGTTTTGAGGAGTACCCTGGCCACAGGGCGGATGGAGCTGAGCTGGGGCTGACCCACCACTGCGCTTCCACTTACGTGGCAGCCAGCGTGGAAGCTTTCAATAGTCCACCCGTCCACCGATTCTTCCCTTTGGTCTTGGGACTTTAGGATGAATAGAATGAAGATGGTGGTACGTGACAAGGGTGAGCACTGTCCTGGGGGCACTGCCCTACAGAGTTCAGGCACCCATCTTCTTGGGGAGCCCCCAGGAAGGGAGTGGAAAGAGGCATGAAACAAAGGATGCTTTCAGGAGTTCCCTTACTGCCCAGTGGGGAACTGAGAAACAGAGGGAAGGAAAAGGAAGGCACTTTTTGATCCAAACCCCAAACAAGGACCATGATCAAAGAATCGCTTGCTGTAAAGTTATAGAAAAAAGAAAGCAACAGTGGGCCTTCCTGCATTCCTGCCTTTCCATGCTGGGCTGCCCTCTCCACTTGGGGATGGGGAGTGTGGCTACAGACTGGCCTCTTCCCCTGATCATCCCCAGCCCCCAACTCCTGGGACAATTGAGCTGTGTCTCTGGCATGTGTGGACCTACAGGTCATGGCCATATTTACCGAGAACATTCATTCTCCACAGGCACTACCGGGCTCCTCAAAACGCCCTTTGTGTCACTGTGCCTTTCTCTCCACCGCACCCCCCCCCACCCCACACACACACTAATTTAATCAAGATGTCCTAGCTTGTAGTCGGGGTGGACTCGTCAGTTCCGCATTCTTCGTGGCCTTAGGGGCTTTGAAGCAAAATATGTGGGGCCGAAGACAGCAGGTTGAGGAGCTGAGGTCAGGGTCTCCAAGCCAGAACAGGTCAACTTTTTATGTAAACCCAATGCATAAAGAGTACACTAAGTTGTGACAAATTCTTATAATTTGTATTTAATTCTAAATATTCTGAAGAGGTTGAGAAATGTTTTCTTAGGCAAGTGCACAGACATTCAGAAGCCAAAGGCGGGGAAGAGCAAAGGAAAAAAAAAAAAAAGAATTTATTCATCGGGGCTGTTTCTAGAATGCAGAACTAGAAGAGAGCTTGTTGCCACAGTTAGAGCTTGCTGCCTGCTCTTCCTCCCCATCTCCCTTCCACTCATGGTGATTTTGCAGAATCTGAGAAGTCTGTCCTATCTAGAACCAGATTTTTATTCAGATTTGCTTCTCTGACCACAGCCAACCTCCAGAAAATCTCAAAATTGTGGTAGGGAATTAAAGCAATAAGAAAAATAAACAAAGAAGCCATTTGGAGCCCTTGGTCCCCACCCAGGCTACCTGATTCCCAGTCTCATGTTCTTTCCCTGTGCTGTGGTGTCTCCCAGAGAAAGCCTCACTGCTCATTGCCACTGGCTGGGCTGATTTGCGAATGCCCTGCTGAACCTCTGAAGCCCGAGTCTTGTGGACCAGAAGGAGTCAAACTGATTCAAGGAAGGTAGGAGGCAGGGCATCTCAGACAACCTATCTGCGGAACTGATTAGGATACGTGTTGAAATTCCTCTCGTCAACCACAGATCCATTCTGCCACGACCTCCCACCTAGGACATCTAACCCATTCCCTCCATTATCTGCTTGCCAGTTTCATCAGCTCACGTCACCACGGATAGAAACGCAGTCAAAGGGCTATTGTTTCCTGGCCCATGAGGGGGTTTGCAGAAACCCAGCAAGCAGGACTCCAGATTGTAAGACAGGTTCTCCTTCGGAGCTTTTGGAGCAAAAAGAACCTGAGCTTGATACCAGCTCTTTCTGCCTGGTTCAAGTAGGCAAGTGGCCCTGGGATCAGGACAACCCTGAAGGCTCAGGCTAATCCCAGAGTCCTCATGGAATTCTACAAACCCAAGTAAGCTCCTTGTAAACAAACAAACAAACAAACAAACAAAAAAACAACTGAAAAGCTTCTCGACTCCTTTGCAAAGCCGTACTCAGAAAGTTCACTTACACTCTCGCAAATAAGAATCTCTCCTCTTCTGCTTCTTAAGGTAAGATTTGGCTCCCTGCCCATTCCCCTCCTTCTTTTGGCCAACTTGCCCAAAATTTCCCTTTCTAGAAAAGCTGATTAAAAAAAAAATGCCTTCCCGATCCCATCAAATCCTGAGACAGCCTACGGCTCTAGGTTCCGGGTAAGGGCAGAGAGCAGTTAATCAGTGCTTGCTAAAATGAACCGAATCACCAGGGAGCAGCCGCACGATGCCTTAATTTCATTCAGGCTGAACCTGAACTAAGTGTGACTCTCGGGCCTGGCCGAACCGAGACACCAGACCGCAGCTGGTGGTCAGGAAGGTTCAGCGGGGAGTACGTTCGTCTGCGGTGAGAAGGCCCGATTTCCTCCCGAAATGACTTCCGATCCAGGGAGAGCAGGAGGCTGGCGGGAGAACGAGGCAGACCTCTACGTAGCCCCGAGCTACGTAGTGTCAGGCCAGAGGCAACAAGCTCGCATCAGGTCCTTACATCTAACCTGGGGAGGAAACCTATCCCGTGTGTCAGAAATCATCCGCTCTGATTACAACACCCTTTTCAATCTTCCTGGCCCAGGAGAGGATATGCACTGATAACTTTAATAATGCCAGCAGGTACAATTAATTCCCATTCCTGCTCCTCATATACTGTTATGTGAAGGGGACTGGAAGGACAAAATTAAGCTCCACTGGGGCTGCAGCCCGCAGCTGAGAAGCAGTCAGACGGCTCAGAACTCAGCATGGCCAGCCTCGCCCCCGTGTTCCCGCGGAGGGACCGATGCTAACCCTCCCAGGGCCTGCCAGACCTCTGTGGCCTTGGGGGCAAGGCTAATTCTTTTGTGGTTGGGTAACAGTGACTACAGAATTGAATTAAATTAAATTTAAAAGCCCAGGCAGGATTTGATAGGAGTCTAATGGACACAGTAATTAAGCAAGATTTAATCAAAATGATACGGACATATTTTATGTTGTTTCAAGGAGGAATCGCTATTTTATTGGTCAATGTGTTCTGCATTTAATACATCCCGAATGCAAAGTTTTTTTATGCCGGGATCAAGAGTTTTCTGAACTAAGAACTTGCTAAAAATCAACCAGAAAAGGATTTCTTGACTTGGGCAACGTTCCTCTTCCAAAGGAGTTTCATAGCCTTTGTCTTCATGAACCTCACACCATTTCCAGGAGGCCGAGTGGGCAAAGAGCATGCTCTCTCCTTCCATTTACAGAGGTCTGGGAAGGCCAAATTATTGTGTAAGGCTCACAAGAAGGTAATGCTAGAGTCGGAAGAGATTTTTTGGTTTGGTCTGAACTCCCTGTCGCAGGCTTACACTATTGTAATCCTTCTCACGATTAGCAGAAAGGGTAAGAAAAATGTTTAACGCTTCAATGGAGGTCCTACTGAGGACACCACAGCGCCCCAGGGCTCCAAAACCCAAACCCAGTGACATCTGCTCAGATCCCTTTCTTCTAAACCCCTTCAGAGTGCCCCTCCCTGAGTCGGCTTCTTACCTGGCCTCTGTGAGCCATGTTACTCATTTTCCTCCCCCCACCATTTTAATAGGCTCGTCTGTCCTCCTTGCTGGGTCCCCCGTCCTTTCTCTAGGCCTCAGCTGCCCTCTCTGCTTTCATGGCTTCACCTATCAGTTTAGTACGTGCTCAGTGTTCAGCTCTCCCTTCCGGCCCTCATCCTCACTGCACCCTCACGGTGCTGTGTGTGACGCTGAACCGAGGAGGCCTGGGGACCCATCATGGAGGTCTGGCCCCAGCTCTACGACCACCTGCCTGGGTGACCGCACGCAAGTCACTACCTCCTGGCTCTTACACTCTTCGCTAATCACAGGGCAGGACTAGAATCAATCTTTCACATACTGCCCCCAATAAATGGCCACCCCAACTTCGGACTGCTTAGGTGAAAATGCTGGCAGTCACCTTTGATGCTTTTTTGGGGTCACATGCACGTTCAATTCAGCAGCAACTCCTACTGGCTCCAGGTTCAAAAGACATCCCAGAATCTGACCACTTCTCCCGGTTTCCATGCCCACCACTCTGTTCCAATCCGCCATAGCCTCCTGCCTGACTTTACAGAAGCCTCTGGAACGGCTCCTCCTATTCCGCTCCCATCTTGCTCCTCCCTCAGTCTTCACACAGAAGCCAGAATAATCCTCCTGAAACAGGAGTCAGATTGTATCATTCCTTTTTGTTCCAGATCCTGACAGGCCTCTCTACTGGCCTCCGAGGCCCTTCCTGATGCAGCCAGCCCCTAGCCCCCAGCCATGTCTATCACTCATCCCCTTCCCTCCCGTGCACAAGGCCTCGTTGCTTCTTTGCCCACACTCCCCTCTCATGGCCTTAGATATGTTGTTCCCTTGGCCTGAAAGACCTTCCTCAGAGAGTAAAAGCCCTAATTGCATTTAAGGAGCAGTTCAAAGGCCAAATGATCAGGGAGGCCTTCCCTAACCACCCTCTATAAAACAGCAATAACCCAGCACCGCCATGCTCCTGCCCTGCTTTATTTTATCATCATCAGGCCCATGATCCATCCACTGGTTCATCTGTACATGGCGTGTTTCTCCGACTAGAACGTAGGCAGAGACCTTTTCCGTTCTGTTACCTGCTGTATTACAGTGCCCATCACTGCCCCTGGAACACAGGTGGCGCACTGTACCTATTTGCTGAATGATTAAATGAATGTTGAGTCCTCTCTAGCACTTACCCCCTCCCACCTCATGTCAGGTCACTTACTCCCACCTATAATTTCTTTGCTCTGTCTTCTAGTAAGTCCCATTCTTCTAGTTCCCACTTCCATGACCCAAGAACTGGCTTCCGTTACTCCCTGAATTACTGCGGTAGGCTCCCAGATAGTTTCTTCTACCCTAAACCACACTGAACACTGCAGACCATGGTCTTCAATATTCCATTGCCCTACTTAGAATGAACAATGGCTCTCTTTGACCTGTAGCTGAAATGCCTTGAGTTGGCCTTCAAAGCATGAGGCTCCAAACTCATCCCACCTACTTCTCCCGTTCCTGGCCAACAGGAAGCTTCTATTGCTGTATTATGGGGAGCATCTCTAACAGGGGGAAAGGGGTAGGAGAGGAAGTTGGCACTAGATAATATGGAAATATTCAGAAGATACTTCCATAAGAAATGGATGAATAATTATGAATTCCGGCAGCATATAATTAAGAGAACATTAGCCCAACTCTTCCTCCTCTCTGAAACTTGCCCAATCACCTCTCATGAATCTGTTCCTTTTCCAAGCTCCTATTGACAGCTAATTATCTGCACCACTCATTAAATTGATGTCTTAAGTCATAACCTGCTTCGGCAGTCTCTGGCCTGTCCATCCAGCTAAAACACTAAAATATCTAAGATCCTGAACCATGTTTTAAGCTTGCTCTACTGTACTTTTCTAGTGGCAAGTTGAATACTGAGCAATTACAGACAATCAAATAGTAGTTATTAAATTGAACTGAATGAACTAATAGTGATACTCGTGCTCCAGGATTTAAATAAAGCAGCGCTCGTCCCTTTTAAGGTCCCTGTAAGAAGAATCAGGTGGGCTGTGTAGTTTCCCTGCCTGAGAACTCAAAAGGCCCAGGAAGGCCCCTGACTCAGACAGCTACGAAAAGAGAAGGCTTTTTTTCTACTCTCCACCCTCAAAATGAACATCAAAAGGAAAACAAGGTCATGGGAAGAGGCAAGGCAGGAAGGGATGCGATGCTTATGTGGGCAGAAGGCTTGGATTATCTTGGCTTTGGAGAGGAGATGATTAAAGCTAGAGAATGGGTCTCCCCGTTTGCCCTCTCTTTTTCCTCTCTACCCTCTATGAGAACACGCTGCTGACAAAGATTGGCTTAGAGAGACAGAGACCCACCCTAGCACGGAGAAGGCACAGGGCACCATCTCCTGTGTGAGCAAAACCAAGCCTCACAGAGCACTTTCTTTTGTCTTAACTTGAATCGAGGAACAATCGGCAAATAGAATTGTACACATTTAGTGTGTACACCGTGATGGTCTGATATGCACATACATTGTGGAAGGATTGTCGAGATCAAAATAATCAACACATCCCAAGGTCAGCTCTTTGACTGTGTGGTGAGAAAGCTTAAGATCTAGTCTCTGTAACTTTCAAGTGCGTTTTACTGTGTCATCAACTGTATGCTGTACCCTAGACCTGCAGAACTTACTCTTACAGCTAAAAATCCATGCCCTTCAACCTACATCACCCTATTTACTCCTCCCACAGCCCCTAGATTCTGTTTCTATGAAATTGGATTTTTAAAAAATTATCTATATAAGTGATACCATGCAGTATTTGTCTTTCTGTCTGGCTTATTTCACTTAGGATAATGCCCTTCAGAATCATCCATGTTATCATAAATGGCAGGGTTTCCTTCTTTTTTATGACTGAGTAATATTCCATTGTATATATACATACGACATTTGCTTTACATGTTCACCCATCAAAAGACATGTAGCTCATCTCCTTATCTTGGCTACTGTGAGTAACGCTGCAGTGAACGGGGGTGCAGATATCTTTTTAGATACTGACTTCAATCCCTTCAGATACACACCCAGGAATGGAAGTGCTGAATCACATCATAGCTCAGTTTATAATTTTCTGAGGAACTGCCATACTGTTTTCCATAGTGGTTGCACCAATTTGCATTCACACCAACAGTATATAAAGGTTCCCTTCTGTCCATGTCCTCACCAACATTTGTTATCTCTTGTCTTTTTGACAATGGCAGAGCCCTTGCTTCCCAGGTTTTACTGATTCCTCTGACGTTCTGGGAAGGCAGGGTGAGGGTATGAGCACTTTCTGCAGTGTAGAGATAAGGAAACTAAAACTTAGCACGGCAAAAGTACTCCACTGAGCCAGCCAGGGCCCAGGCTCGGACACAGCTCTGAGATCTAGATTCCCAGCAGAGCTCAGAGACGATGAGGAAGGTATAAGAGGAAGACAAAGGGAAAGAAATGGGGGAAACCCCCTCTCCTTGTTTCAGATCAGAAGTAGGGTATTTCCAAAGGAGAACACAGGCAACAAGTAATTTCCAAGAAGATACCAATGAGATTTTGGATTTCTCCTAGATGTACGAGAACACGGTCCAGTGTAGTAAAAACCAAACAACCAAAGAACCATAAGGAAGATATGAAGAGCTATGAGTGGCCAGGGAGTAGCCTCCTACATAGTCATCAAAAACAGTGTTTTGAAAGAAGGCACAATGACATGCACATAGTACTCACTTAAAATGTTAAATGAAAAGAAGTACACGAAACTTAATATCCAATATAATCCTAATTTTCTACAGAAAAAGGCACACAGAAAAAATACTGGAATAACTGATTCCTGGTAATCATTATTTTCTTTGTTTTTAATGTTTAAAAAAGATCTTATTTATTTCTTTGAAAGAAAGATAGAGAGTATGAGCAGGGGGAGCCTGACCCAGGGCTTGGTCCAGGGACTCCGGTATCATGACCTGAGCAAAGGCAGACTCTAAACCAACTGAGCCACCCCGGCACCCCCATTATATTCTTTTTATTATTTTTTGTTTCCCTGCAACGTCTTGAAAAAACATGTATTAATTACTTTTACAATTGAAAAAAAAAAAAAACAACTGGGGTGACTCAGTGGCACAGCTGGTTAAATGTTGGAGGCTTGATTTCAGCTCAGGTCATGGGATCGAGCCCTGTATTGGGTCTGCACGCAGCAGGGGGTCTGCTTGAGATTCTCTCTCTCCCTCTCCCTCTGCCCCTCCCCACGGCTCTCTCTCTTTCACTCTGTCCCTAAATAAATAAATAAATAAATAAAAATAAAATCTGTGAAAAGCAAAAAGAAAACTAAGCTACAGGGGGTTTTGTCTGCTTAGAAATCAAAGGAAACAGAAAAAAAAAAATTGTTATTTTTGTTGTGACTTCACAGTCCTGTCCCTAGGCCTTAACAATAACTTCTTAGCTCAACAAGAGGATGATTCCGAGAGCTCTTGAGACCATGAGGAGGGATGCTCCCAGGTTCCGATGGTCTCTTGAAGACAAGAATTTGTGCAGATAATTAAAATTAACCTGTAAGTGGAAATTTCATAATGAGTAAATATTAGGAAAAGCTGGAAATAGACCGAAATGATTTCTAGAGCACAGGGTAAAAGAAGCGGGGGGAACCCTAAGAGCTAGGCTGAAAAGCAAAGAAAGATAGGATCAGGTAAAACAACCAAGAGATCAGAAAACAATTCACTCTCTTGTCCAAAGAAGAAAATGAGAATGGGAAAACTAAAGATGTCATCTCAAGAGAAGGAGAATTTATTTTTCCCCCCATTTTACACAAAAATCACACACAGACAAGCGGGGAAAATTTCAAAGGAAAACTCCTGACACAGATAAATAGGAAAATCAAAAGAAGTCAGTCCTGCAAGAAGGGAGGCTGAAATCAAAGACGCTTCTTTTTCTCTGGACAAGCTGGGCTAGAAGCAGAATCAGAACAGCACCATGGGAAGTCTGGCCTGGTAGGAGCATCTAAATGCAGAATGCACAAGCTCTTATTTCCTTGCCCAAACCCTGGCCCCACAACTGACCAGTCAATGCCCCCATGCTACTGGGGAGGCAGCAGAGCGTGGTGACGTGAACAGATGATTCCAGGGAAACGGGCTGCCTACACATGGATCCCAATTCTGCCCCTATCCAGTTCCATAACCCTGAGTCAAAGGCTCAGCCCCTCTGCTCCGTGTCTACCTACAAATGGAGATGATGAAACCATCTTGAAGGGTTGTTGTGATGATTAAATACATTAATACCTATAAAGTACTTAGCACAGTCCCTGGGCATAGTGAGCACTCATTTAGTATTAGTTATAATTACTATTATTTTTATTATTGCTGTGACTCTTAACAATAAAAAAAAATATTGGTACCTAGTCAGCTTCCACACCATTAGTGGGATTTCTCCTGGGAGTAGTAAGTTTTTATAAACTACTATCTATTTGCATGGTGCCTGATGAGTTGTATTAATAACCCACTCCTTTTCTCACAGAGGCATCTTACAGTCAAGCATAAGAGGTACGGAGATGATATTAAAGTAACTTGGCTGGAATTATCACTGATGTTAAAGCCCTTGGATGAATGACTGAATTAACCCCCGACCTTTGTATGATGGCGTCACATATAACACCATACAATGGCCTTTTTATCATGTGAGGAAAAAGTCTGACTGCAAAATGGAAGGTTCAAACTGTTGCCACCCTAATCTGAAGGGTCCATGTTGGCATCACCATCGGCCGGCTAACCAGATAGTGTATGTTTCCTAATGTGATACAACGTAAGAATCACGTTATAACATTGCCCGTTGTGCATCCTAGCCGAAAATGTATAACTTGAATAGATTGGGCCAATGGAATCAACCTCCAATTTATAGGAAATACAAGATACAGGAAGAAGTTAAGTAACAACACAAGGAAGCAACCGGACAAATCTAGAAGGTGGGACAAGTTGCAAGACAACTGGCCTGGTCAATTCAACAAATCGGTGTCCTGGAAAAGGAACAGCGCTAAATTAAAGGAGACTTAAGGGACAAAAAAATGAGTGCGCATGAGATACTGGCTTGGATAAACCAGTTTCAAGGACGTTTTTTCAGATACTTAGATAAATATATGGCCTGGCCATTAGCAGAGATGAAAATATAGATGAGATGAAATGGAAAAGTAAAGATTTTTTTTTTCTAATTTAAATATTTATTTATTTGTTTGAGAGAGAGAGAGAGAGAGAGAGAGAGCAGTGGGGAGAGGTAGGTCCCTGCTGAGTGTGGAACCCCACAAGGGGCAGATCCCATGACCCGCGAGATCACAACCTGAGCTGAAACCAAGAGTCAGACACTCAACCAAGTGCATCACCCAGGTGGCTAATCTTTATTTTTTTGTAATTTTTTTTTTTTAAGTTGGCTCCACGCGCAGTGTCGGGCTCGAACTCATGACCCTGAGATCAAGTTGCATGTTCTACCAATTAAATCAGCCAGATACCCTGGAAATGTGAAAAGCTTGACTAAAATAACTGTAGACTACAACTTGGTTTTTCATTATCATACATTTGCTTCTTATATTTCCTACAGTGTACACATCCTATAATGTTTGAAAAGATTATTCAAAATAGAGAGCAGGAAGAGAGAAAGGAAAAAAGAGAGAGAAAGAAGGAGGGGGGAGGGAGGTGAGGAGGAGTGGAAAGAAAAGAGGTAGAGGAAAGGGGGAAGAATAAAAGGGGAGAGGGAAGGCAGGAGAAATGGAAGGAGAGAGGGAGAGGAAATTGGGGAAGATTAGAAGGGGAGAGGGTAGGGCGAAGAGAGAAGCAGGTTTTGAATTCACTATTCTTAAAGCTCAGATTTTGATCCTCAACAATGCGCCAATAACTATCTTCTTAAGATACCACCTATCAATCCTGAAACATGGGTGGTAGTGGGATATAGCAGAAAGAGCTAGGAGTTCAAATTCCATTGTCATCTTTTTGTGGCTCTTACAAAAGAGTATTTTACCAAAGTGAGCTTAATGTTTTCAACTCTACAATGAAGAAAAATAACCTTCTAATATAATGTTCAGAGCAGCATTATCCATACTAGCCAGACTGGAAACTCACAAATGCCATCAACTGTAGAATGGATAAAACTGAAAGTTTCATGTCCCAGGAACCCCATCAACCCCAGGCAAACTGGAACTACTGGTTATCCTAGTTGCTGCCCACTGCAGAGGAAACAGCGTCTGGAGTTCAAGGCCTGCTTTCCATGGAAACCCTAGAAAGGTCATGCCTTAAGTATACAGAATATGTTCCAAAACTAAAAACAAAACAAAACTAGACCCACTTTAACAAAGCATAAAATGAATTCCCCATAAGTTCAAGGTGACCAACCAGTAATTTAACTGGCTGCTAGAACAAAACTTAACACTTTTCAGAGGAAGATAAGGACATCTAGAATCTCTATAATGTATCAGCTACAACATCCAATATGTCATCAAAAATTGGTAAACATGAAAAAAATAAAGAAATGAGTTCATGGTCAAGAGAAAAGCCAGTAAACAGAAACAGAACCACAGATGATATGGGTGTTGAAAATAGCAGATAACAATTTTTAAATATTGCCACATATGTTTTGAAGACAACAAGAGAAATTTCAGAAGGTACATGGACACTGAAAAAAAGAACCAAGTGGAAATCATAAAACTAAAGTATACAATATGTAAAATAAAAAATTCATTGGATAGTGTTATTAGCAGATTGTACACAACAAAAGAAAGGACTGGTTAACTTTAGAAATTATCTAAACGGAAGCACGCAGGAAAAAAAAAAAAAGGCATGCCTCAGTGACCTGTGGGACTATATCCAGCAGTCTAATGAACGTGCAGTTGGAGTCAAGGCAAGAAGAGAAAATGAGATGGAAAAAGGTATTTGCCAGAAATTTCCCCAAATTGAGGAAAACTACTACCCACAGATCCAGAATATTTAGATACTGCACTTATCTAAGCCAAAGAAATACAGTGGCAACTATACTTAGACTCAACATACTCAAAGTGCTAAAGAAAAAATATTGGGGTGTCTTGCTGGCTCAGTAGGAAGAGCATACAATTCTTGATCTCAGGTTTGTGAGTTCAAACCCCACATGGGTGTAGAGACTGTAAATAAATAAACTTAAAAAAGAAAAAAATGTCTGACCCTGGTTTCGGCACAGGTCCTGGTCTCATGGGTCATGAGACTGGACCCCATATCAGGTTCCACGCTCAGTGGAGAGTCTGCTTGAGGATTCTCTCCCCTCCCCCTCCCCTCAGGCACACACATCCCCTCTCTCTCAAATAAATAAGCAAATCTTAAAAAAAAATTAATGCAGCCCTCAAGATTAAGAGATACAAACTTCCAGTTATAAAATATATAAATTACAGGGATGAAAACTACAGCCTCAGAAATACAGTCAATAATATTGTAATAATTTCGTATGGTAACAGGTGGTAACAACACTTACCATAGTGAGCATTTTGTAATGTATAAGATTGTCAAATCACTACACTATATAACTGAAACTAATATAATATTGTATTTCAACTAAAAAAAAAAAAAGCAGCCCCTGAAAGCCCCAAAACATTGCATACAGGGAAAAACAATTAGCATCACACAGCCGACTTCTCATCAGAAGCTGCAGAAGCCAGGAAACAAAAGAATGACATATTTAAATTTCTGAAAGAATATTTTATGATTCCATTTATACAAGGTTTTTTTTTTTTTTAAGGCAGGCAAATGCTTCCATTGTGTTAGAAGTCAGGATAGTAACTACTTTTCAGGGGGAAACGAAGGGAAGGGGACAAGAGGGGGGCTCCTGGGATACTGGTAACATTTTTTCGTTATCTGGGTGCTAATTACATAGCTGTTTTCAGTTTGTAAAGATTCATTGAGCGCTTTACAATATGTGCACTCTTCTAAGCATTTTAAACTTCTGTAAAAAGTCAAGGGAAAAAAACCCCTCACAAAATATAGGAAAATTATACATTTAGGGCCTACTACAGTGTATAATAGTGATAGCAGGCATTTCCTATAAGCATGTTATTATTGGTCTTATTATCGTCATCCCACAGAAAGTCTGGGGAGAGCTAAGCCCTCTGAAGAGCGGGACTGAGAAACCCTATGCTCCCTGGGGGCAAACTTCCCCGTCAATTGCATTTTAAGCTCTTTTTAGCCTGCACAGTGCTGTGTTTATAGTCTTTGTTAAAACACTTATTGACTGCATGCCTTCCCAGTTTAGAATAGTATTCAGACCCAAGGTTGCATTTGGACACTTGTTTCTATCTACCGCACTCTCTACCTCCCCCTCCCCATTTTGCAGTCGTCCTTACGCAATTTCTCCTAGCCATTCCTTGACTTATAAGGATGGCAGTACCATTACACCTTCGAATGTTCCACATACAACACCTTGGGCTCTTTCCAAAAAGGCAGACAGATGTCTGAGAACTGAGACACCAAAAAGGCAAACACATAAACTGAAGAAGAGTGCAGGCATCTTTGAGGCACACGCTCCCTCTGAGCTGAATCTTCCTCAGTCTAAAAAAGCCTGGACCACCCAGAGAGAGGCCCCAAGGGAGAGGATACAGACGCTGCTGACCTAAGTGTCACAGAAACCAAAGCTAAACAGCACCAAAGGCACTAGCTGCAAAGCTCCCCTCCGTGTTGGCTTTGGCAGCGAACCTGACACCCCTTATCTGCAGAGATACCTTTGAAGTAGCTGGCAGCCTTCCATCCCCTACTCCAATACGCTCAGCTTCCCATCCTATTCTTCTCTCCAAAGAGGATCTCTTCATCAGATATGAGAGAATAAAGCTCAATTAATCAGAGCAGATTTTTGCTACCACCAAGACAAATTGGGCAACGGGACCAGCTGTCTGTAAAGCTGATCACCACGTTGTTCGTGATCATGTTAGAACGCGGAGGAAATCCAATCGATCGCAGATACTGGGTTCCACTGCAAGGAGGTGCAGTGTGGACTCGGGGAGAGAGGCTGGGGTAAATCAGTCCGCTAGCTACTCCTTCTCCCAAAGATGTCTCCAGGTTAAACTCTTTCTCAGAAGGGCAGAACACAACGGATGGAAGGCCATTCTTTCTCCATTCATTCAACCTACACTACCCACCAGGGACATTCAACTATACGGGCACTGTGGATCCCTTTGTGTCATGACACCATCACCGCAAAAAGTGCCTCCTTATAAAATCCAGTCTTTTCACATATGTGAAGCTGCCGGCCTCAAAGACTCTAGGAAATCCTGTCCCTGCCTACTGGGGATAAACAGGTAGGCAGATAACACGCACTGCTTTTAGTTTGAAACCCCCTTTATCCTTTTGTTGCCAGACCCATTTCGTTGGTGCCACCTGAAATCTGAGTGGTCATGACAAGTCTCTTGTAACAGTGCAACCAACAGGAAAGGACATCTGAAGACCCTACAGGAAAGAATTAATTGTGCCCTATTACATTTCCTCCTCAGCATCCTTCTTGTATCTCCCACTTTCTGCAGTGTAACTTATTTATCTGAATTCAGACTTAATTTTTGTCACCCTCAGGGAAGGCACGATGGGTTACCTAGGTAAACTAGCCTCGATGTGTCAACATTGTTGCAGGGCAAATGTGACTCAGTTACAGAAAGACAGGATCTTGTGACTCAGATGTCCTCTGTGGTCTCGGGTTTCCCCAAGACAGGAACCAGAATACCTACAACAATGGTTCTCAACCCTGGCCATATGCAAGAATCACCTAGGCCCTGTCCCATGGATTCTGATTCAATTGCCCCGGGGTGCTATTTTTAAAATTTTTTTTAAGTCAACTTTATTGAGGCTTAATTTACATGCAATAAAATGTATACATTTCAAATGTACAAGTTTTGACAAATGCACACATTCATGTAAGCGCCATCATAATTAAGACTGTATGACATTGTCACAATCCCTCAAGCTCCCTTGTGTCCCTTTTGCAGTCAACCCCTTATCCCACCCTGGCCCCAATGCAAATCACTGATTTGCTTTCAACAGCTATACTTTTCTAAAATTTCATCTGTATAGAATCATACAGAATGTATTCATTACATCTGGCTTCTTTTATTTAGTATAACGTTTCTGGAGTTTGTCTACATTATCTTATCTATCAGTATTTCGTTTCTTCTTATTGCTGAGTTGTATTCATATATGGATATACCACAATGTTTTTCCATTCATCTGTTGATGGATATTTGAGTGGTTTCCAGTTTTGACTACGATGAATACAATATGAATCTCCTAAGGCAGTTATAACAAAGTACTGCAAAGTTGGTGACTTAAAGCAACATGAATTTATTCTCTTTTTTTAATTTGCAGTCACTTGGGTGGCTCAGTCGGTTAAGCATCAGACTCTTGGTTTCAGCTCAGGTCATGACCTCAAGATTGTTGGTTGAGATGAAGCTCCATGTCATGCTCCACACTCAGTGCAGAGCCTGCTTGGGATTCTTTCCCCCATCCTCTCTCCCCCACCCTGCTCCTCCCCCTTCTTGCTCTCTCTCTCTCTAAAATAAAATAAATAAAATCTTTAAAAAAAATTTTTTTTAGTTTGCATTCAATTTACTTAAACTAAATGAACAACAACAACAAAAAAACACTTCACCCATATTTCCCATACCTCCATCCCCCTGCCTCTTGGAACCAGCAATTTGTTCTCTATATCTGTAAGCTTAGGGTTTTTTGTTTTTGTTGATTCTACCTGTAAGAAAAATCACATGGTATTTGTCTTTCTTGTCTTATTCCACTTGGCATAACGGCCTCAAGGCCCATCCATGTTGTTGCAAATGGCAGGATCTCATTCATTTTTATGCCTGAATCATAATCCATTATATATCTATACCTATAGATATATATGCATACACACACACACACACACAAAACAATTTCTCAATCCATTCACCCAATGACGGACACTAACGTGGCTTCCATATCTTGGCTACTGCAAATAATGCTGCAATAAACATAGGGATGCATCTATCTTTTGGAATTCATGTTTTTGTTTTCTTTGGATAGACACGCCAGAAGTGGAATTGCTGGATCATATAATAGTTCTATTTTCAATTTCTAATCTCTTATAGTTCTGGAGGTCAGAAGTCAGAAGTCCAAAACCAGTTTCACCGGGACAAAACCAAGGTGTCAACAGGGCTGTGTTCCCTCTGGATGCTTTAGGGCAGAATCCATTTCCTTGCATTTTCCTGCTTCTAGAGCTGCATTCCTTGGCTCATGGCTTCTTCCTCCAACCTCAAAGCCAGTGGCCGACCACCTTCTCTCTGTGACTCTGCTTTCCTCCTCTTCCATTACATGGCTTTCTTCTCTTTTGTCTGTAATTTCCTTGTACCTCCCTCTGATAAGAACACTCATGATTGCATTATAGCCCACTTAGGTAGTAAAAAATATCCTTATTACAAGATCCTCAAATTCGCCATATATGCAAAGTCTTTAAATGGACAAGGTAAGTTCATGGGTTCCAGGGATTAGGACATAGATATTTTGGGAGGGGGACCATTACTCAGCCTACAACAAAAGCTATTATGAAAAATCAGATACAAGTCTTTGTGTAGATATGTACTTCTGGGGCACCTGGGTGGCTCAGTCGGTTAAGCATCTGCTTTCTGCTCGGGTCATGATCTCAGGGTCCTGGGATCAAGCCCTGCATGGGGCTTCCCTGCTTGGCGGGAAGCCTGCTTCTCCCTCTCTCCCTCCCCCTACTTGTGTTCCCTCCCTTTCTCTCTGCGTCTCTCTCTGTCAAATAAATAAATAAAATCTTTAAAATATATATATATATACTTTTTTTAAAAGATTTTTTATTCATTTATTCATGAGAGACTAGGAGAAAGAGAAGAGGAGAAGGAGGCTCCCCACTGAGCAGGGAGCCCAATGTGGGGCTCGATTCCAGGACCCTGAGATCATGACCTGAGCCAAAGGCAGACGCTTAACCAACTGAGCCTCCCAGGAGCCCCAAGATATATACTTTTATATCCTTTGAGTAAATACCTATCCATGGAGTTGCTGGATCATGTGGTTAGTACATATACTTTATTAGAAACTACCAAACTATTTTCCAAAGCGGTTGTACCATTCTATATTCTCACCAACAACATATGAGAATTCCAACCATCCTTACTAACACTTGTTGCTCTCAGTCTTTTTAATTCTAACCATTCTAGTGAGTATGTGGCACACTCTTTATTGCTTTAATTTGCATTTTCTTAATGATTAATGATGAGCATCTCTTCATGTGTTTATTGGCCAATTATATGTCTTCTCAGTGAAGTGTTTATTAAAAATCTTTTGCCTATTTTTAAAAATTTGGGCAGTTTGTCTTTTGATTATTGAGTTCTGTGTATCACAAATATATTCTCACAGTCTGAGATTTGTCTTTCATTTTCTTAACCATGTCTTTGCAAGAGCAAAAGTCCAAAAATTGATGGTGTCCAATCTATCTTTTTTCTTTTATTGTTCATGCTTTTTATATCCTAAGAAACCTGTCTCTTCAAGATCACAAAGGTGGTTTTTGGTTTTTTTTTTTTTTTTTTAAACTCCCCTCAATGACTCTCACACACAGGCAAAGATGAGAACTACTGAACTACTGGTCTACCAGGAATCTGACCTAACTTGCTCAATTTAACCTTTCTACCATGGAACTTAGGTTACTAAAGGCAAAACAAAAGTACAGTCAACTGAAATACTGTTACAAAAAAAAAAAGAAAAGAAAAGAAAGAAAAAGTGCAAATTGAGAGCCTTGGGACTATCTGAATTGACCAGCTTCCAAGGCTAAAGCATGAGCAACTAAGAGCTAGAAACAGTGAGCTGAAAAGCAAGGTCCGAGGTACTTTCTGAGTGTTCCAGCTAAGTGAAAGGAAGAAGAGAGAACAGGACTGTCCTCTCCCCTGTGGGAAAAAGCACACCCAAGTTTACTTTGGTTCAAATGAAAAAGTGGGGGAAATGATTTCTCCTCCTGGTGAGATTCTGTAGAACACATCTCTCACAGAGACGATGTGGAGCTGGAAGTCAAACTTGGCAGGGTTGGCTCCTGGTTTTGAAGCTACCGCATTAAACAAGTGAAGGTGGTAGCAATAATATTTGCCTAAACCTCGGTTCCAACAGGGGTGAGACAGACTGAGCTTTCATTATGTGAAAGGAGATGTCAGGAGCACCAAATGGGCTCCATTTCCCCCAGAGTCCTAGACAAAGTGGGTCTGTTTCTAAGCTGTGGACAGGAGGTTACTTTCTCTAGATGTTATATTTATCTAAAGGAATCTCCACTATGGCTACAAGCAAAATGTAAAGTATGTCCCAGCAGACATAACCACAAGCCAGAGGGCCGGCAAGGAGCATCCCTGAAGGGGGTTCGGTAGTACAGACGGGCCAATTGTGTAGCCACCCTGACATCCCCAAATTAGCTGAGTTAGCTGTGAGCCAGATTTCTGGCCAGTTCTCTCATTTAATGAGTCTTTGTTTCCCCCTTACTAGAGATCCTGCCCCTGAGGAGAAAACCTTGCTGTCCTATTTATTTCACTGTCAACTTCCAGTGACCCGCCCAGACACCAGGTAGGAGAAACAACCCAATGTTGATGTTTAACACTCCAAAGCTTTGGAAGGTTTGTGTGTAAGAGAAAAGGTGAGGTTAATTCTGGAACTAAGTGAAATATCTGGGTTCAACAGAAAAGAGTAAGAAAATCCAGAATATCCTCCACTCGGCACACCAGACCCAGAGTCCTAACCTAACACAGCATGTAGGAGGAAACCTCAGGTTCCAGAGTGAGATGAACGGATTTAACTACTAGCCTCACCTTTTTTTTTTTTTTTTTAAGATTTTATTTAGTTATTTGACAGAGATCACAAGTAGGCAAAGAGGCAGGCAGAGAGAGAGAGGAGGAAGCAGGCTCCCCGCTGAAGGCTCCCTGCTAAGCAAAGAGCCCGATGCGGGGCGTGATCCCAGAACTCTGGAATCAGGACCCGGGCCGAAGGCAGAGGCTTTAACCCACTGAGCCGCCCAGGCGCCCCCCTCACCTCCTTTTTTTTTTTTTTTTTTTTTTTTTTTTAAGATTATATTTATTTATTTGACAGATAGAGATCACAAGTAGGCAGAGAGGCAGGCAGAGAGAAAGGGGGAAGCAGGCTCCCTGCTGAGCAGAGAGCCCCATGCGAGGCTCGATCCCAGGATCCTGATCATGATCTGAGCCGAAGGCAGCAGCTTAACCCACTGAGCCACCCAGGCGCCCCTCACCTCCTTTTTTGATTAATGTCCCTAAGCTTCAGTTTCCTCCTTCATAAAATAGGGTTATTAATAGCAACTACTTCATGGAATTATTGTAAAGATTAAGCATATAAAGTGTTTAGTACTGTACCTAGCACATAAGGGTTCTAAAAATATGAGTTTTGTTATCATAACCTTTGCTAGTGAATCATTAAGTTTTATAGAGTTTTTTTAAAAAAGAATGTAAAAAGGAGGAAAACCCATGACTTTTGCCAGGGAGAAATAGATCCAAATTCACATAAAGCTCAGGTGAATTTTCAAAGGTGTCCACAGCTGAACCAGAAATAAAGGTATCGTTCCTAAAGCCTGTGTCTCCAAAGAAATGTGGATTTGCCTTTTGCGGCTGGAACCAAATTTACAGGTAAAACAAAAGGTTTAACTATTTTATACACTTGGATTCCTGTTTGGCATATCTTGGTTGCTGGCCATTATAGATAAAAGAATCTGAAAAAATGGTTCATTCCTCAAGAAATTAGGTCTTTAATTGCCTAAGCCAGCCCCCTCTCCATACCCACACCCACTTTTGTTTGTATCTTGGGGATTCTAGTTTCCTTATCACAATTTAACAAAGGTCACCCAACAACCAGAAGGAAGCTCCCAACTCAGGATACCCTATATTGGGTATCACAGAATTCACCACAGAATTACAACATATTAAATTTTGAAGACAGCCTGAAGATCAGATAGGTCAAGCACTTTTTTAACTTTAGGAAACGAAGGCATAGAAAGAAGTCATTGTCCAAGGTTTCAGAGTCGCTACCAGAGTTGAGCCCAAGAGAAAGGGTCATTTGGAAGCGACCTTAGAGCAAAGCAAGCCCTGGGAAGCTTCACTTAATTGACAGCGGGCCGGGCTCATTCCTTAGTTCTCTTATCTGATTACTCTATCTTAACCAGTGGGATTCTAATTCTTCATGTGAAACACACTTTCAACAAAAGGATATAAAAAAATTAAAGTTATGGAGACAAAATGCTTCTGTGCCCATTACTAGAAAGCAGAAAGGCTCTCTCCCAGCCAAAACAGAATTAATTTACACTTGTGATCAGCCAAGCCAGCTTCTACCTTAGAACACTCTGACTACAATGGACCCCAGGGGAGAGAGAAAAGAGATTATTCACTCAGTGGGATAGTAAACATTGGCTATTCAGCAATCCTATGCATATCTCTCCTAATAACTGTAATTCAACTGATGAAAAGTTACAAAGATCAAGAAAAAGTCCTGTGAGCTCCAACCGTATACAATATGAGTAAGTCTCACAAACATATGTTGAATGACAGAAACCAGACACAAAAGAGGACACACTGTATGGTTCTATTTATATAAAGTATGAAATCAAGTAAAACCCATCTCTGCTGTTAAAAGTCAGGACACTTGTATACCCTTGGGGGTTGGGACCACCCCTCCCAACCCCCCGGAGGACTGGGAGCAAGCCCGAGCAGAGCTTCTAGGGTACCGAAATCATCTGTTTCTTGATCTGGGCGCTAGTTACTAGGTGTGCTCAGTGTGTAAAAATGCAAGTAGCTCTAAGCCCATGATCTCTGCCTCTTTCTTCAGGGAAATACAAAATATAAATAGTCCTGTGAGGAATGAGACGTTCTTCCCTACACCCTCAGCAAAGCAATGCACAGTGTACGGAGGTCAACTCTTGAGACCATGGCTAGGAATATCACTCACGGGCAGATTCTCCTTCTGGAGGGCAAAGACCCCATATCTTCTCTACGAGCCATGCACTTGGGCTCTTGGTGAGACGTGAACGATACTTGAGGAAGCAGAAGCATCCGTGGCTTTGGTAAGCGGCTGCCTTCAGCACACACTCTCAGAGATCTGGAGGGGCCGTGATACTCGTCAGCGTGGCTCCTCTCTAACCTTCTAAAGCTGGGAGGGAGGGGAATGGAGGGGCTTGGGTGAGGTTGAGAGAGCTGAACGTCCCTCACAGATGAACAGAGAAAATGAAGGAGGAAATGATCAGTTAGCCCCTGTTCTTCTAGGGATAACTGAAGTAGCTGTCAAGGTCACAGAGAGGAGATGAAGTGGCATCTGTCTTACTGTCAAGCTTCTACCTAAAAAGGTTTAATTTTTTTTTCTAATAAAAGCTATATATTTAAGGAGTATGGCATTATTTTATTTTTAAGATTTTGTTTATTTATTTGACAGACAGAGATCCTAAGTAAACAGAGCAGCAGGCGGGGGATGGGGGAGCAGGCGCCCTGCTGAGCAGAGAGCCCGATGTGGGGCTCGATCCCAGGACCCTGGGATCATGATCCGAGCATGTGTGTGTGAAAGAGCACATGAAATCTACTCCTTGGCACATTTCCAGCATTCAGTACAGTTTTAGCTACAGTCGTTCTTTTTAGCCACATCCATACATCACCAAGTGGGGCAGAATCATTCAGATGAATGACAAGGAAGCTAGAGCAGATGCTGGAAACCATGAGGAAATGGTGAAAAGCACCTTCACCCCTAAGTGAAGTACGGCCCCAACCGCAGCAGAGCCAGGCCACTAAAAATAGTCCATGAACTCCAGGAGGAGCTCTCTTTCTCTTCCTTCTTTTCATTGTCAGATGCTTTTTACTCTTCATATCCTGTCTCTAAGACACAGGAAAAGCCCCTACACAGATGCATTACGTTGATGGGATATTCTAAATCAGTTCTTTTTTTCATGCTGGTGTAAACAGAAGAGACTGGGTTCTATTCCAGACCTACTGAAATCTGGAAAACTTCCTAATGTTAGGAATTGGCATACTAGCTACGACTGACCACAGTCCTGTTTACTGAAGTCCTTTCTCTACCAGCCTCGGATCTCAACACTGGATTTTGTCAAATGAAAACCAATGAATTTCCTTTATTTGAAACCAGCAAAATAGCCCTACACACCCTCGTTATACCTAGAACTTGTGGGAGGATTATTTGCCTTCTGAAAAGTCTTCAGGGGATATCAGAGCTTGGATGTTAGACATGGTACATTATGTACAATGGTTGGGGCTTTTGCCATCATTTGTCACTAAAAGTCATGAATCGATGACTCCATTGAGAGCTCAGGCTGAGAGAGCTTAGAAGAGAGTTTCCCTAGTTCCAAGAGATGATTTCCACCACTAACAGGTAAGGTCAGTTTTGCATAAGTTTCTTAAGATTACCACAATTAATTTTGAGTTTTTTCCTTGGTCAGACTTTTCAACTTACATCCAAGGAATTGTGAAAAATAACTGAGCTTCAAAAAGCATTCAGGGACCCAAAGACCAAGATATGTCATGATAAGAATAACTAAATTCATGTGTTCACCTTGGCCAAGATGAGCACTTAGAAAGAAAACTAAACTAACACACAAGCATACATGAACTAGAAGAAGAAAACCTGAAATGACGCTGACGGTCCCCAAATCTTAACGGCTTCACAAATCACTTAAGGAAATCAATCAAGCAAACACCGTCATCACTAAAACATGCAGATTGTTAATTATATTTCTAGGGGTGGGGTTGTACCTTGCAAATGGTTCCTCTCCCAGGACTACTATTAATTCAACTCAGAAAGGAAGAAAAGAATGACTAGTCAGTATTTTTTCTCCACGAGACCAGGGTAAGGAATGACCAATGGAAAGCCTTTTAACTAGGCCAATACAGTAGCCTTTCTCTTATTTACGAGATGGTAGTATTTGCTCCACCCAAGTATTTCTGTGCCTGGAAATAGCTATATACCTTTTTAAAGAGTCTTCCTGAGTCCTCGCTGACTTGGACAAATCGAGGAATGATATTATTCAGGTAGATGTCACTCAGGGTGGTGTGGTCCCTGCTCTCCCGCTTCACCTGGTTTAAGAGGAGATTCCAGCAGTTGACTGGAGAGAGAACATTCTGATCCTTCCTGCAGAGAAACAGCAAGAAAAAAAAAATCAGTGTCGGTGAGTAGCCAGGTTCAACAGCTATGAATACAGTCCGTGTCATAAAATCACAGTGATCAAAGCCAAGGCAGAAACAGGTATCTTTCCTGAAGCCTACACTTCTAGTTTTCTCTTATCTAAAAACTCAGTGGAGAAAATAAGAATCATGAGAAGAGGAGGGAGGAGAGAGGAAGAGGAAAAGAGGAGAAGAAAGAGGAGAAGCAAGATTATCTGTTGAGCATCCATTATGTTCTAGGAACTTGGTAAAAGTTTTACACGTATTATCCCCAAAAGTTTCATCATTTCCCTGTAAGAGAAGAACTACTGTTATCCCCATTTTACTAATCAGAAAACTGAAACTCTGAGAAGTTCTCACTTGCCCACAACTACTAAGAAGTCACAGAGACAGTAAGAGGGCATCAGGGACTAGAACGACAGCTCTGCGTCATCTGACTAGGACAGGTCTAGGCTGTCTGACTCCAAAGTCCATAACCTTAGCCACTGAGACATTTGGTTTGTGTCTAGGTTTGGAGACAAAACTTAGAGGTCTAGAGACAAAAATCACGAGAGCACTACAGACCACATCCCCACACGTTATTCATATTAGGATTCAGTAAGGACAACAAACTTTCGAGGCCCATGCCATGAAAAAAAAGACCCTAAAACCTCCTCAGGCCCACAGAACCCCTCTAAGGAGGTGTTGAGCTCCCTGGTTGACCCACTATGTCTTGCCCCATACAACCAAGCACAAACCATACCTGAACACATGTATCCTTAAAATTTCACAGTCTGAGCAGAGCAGTTAAGTGCCAAACCTAGGTGTTCATTTCTAATGAAAACACTGTGATCCAAGAGAATCAACTGATGATCTACACAGTTCAAAGCACCAATTTAAGCACCAGAAAGTTCTGCAACTGCGAGCTGGATTTCTTTAAAAAGAGAAACTGAAAGTAGGGGTTGTTTGTTACACTTCTTATCAAGCGCTTACCGTGCACTTGGCACATGATCGGGCCCTGTATTCACATTACTTAACTTGAACCCTAAAACAACCTGATGTAAAGGGCCTATTATTAACCACATTCAGCAGATGTGGGAAGTTGACCAAGAAAAGTTAAATATCTTCTTCAAGGTCACATAGCTAAAAAGTAGCAAAGCTGGAATTCAAAACCAAGTCCGGTAAGTGTAGAGAAGGGTCTTAATCGTTGCAAAGAATCACAACCTGTTCACTTCTCTTTCCCTCCTTCCCTCCCTACAGTCAGACTCTTAAATGCAAAGGAAGTTGAGCGGACAGTGGCTTGGTTCTTGAGTCAGCACTGCCTGCACTCAGAGCTGGAAGCTGCCGGGCAGCTGTGATTTGTAGAGCATGGAATTCAACTTTAGAAGGGGCTTTTCCAATTCTGTAGTAAGGTGACGATTCCCAACTCATCACACCACACCTCCTCTGGCTTCAGAACGCACCAGACCATTACATCAAATATCTGTCTAGCCAGCACTAAGAAGCTTCTTTAAACCAATGAATGTTAGAGTCCAAACTGAAGCTGTTCTCTATCTGCTCCCCACCCCCACCTCTGACCCAGGCATGACACCTCTGCCGTCAGAACACCGAATACTTCTGTTCAGACTGCCTCAGCAGTATTATGTCCTCTTACTTTTCTAGGGAAATTGAAAGATTTCTGCGGACACACACACACACACACACACACTAGCCCAGAGAGAGAGAGAGAGAGAGAGACATGTAATTAATCTACTCCCTTCAAAATGTTTAGCCTCTGAAAAACAAACCAAAAAAAAGTGAATAAGAAACAATCCTAAACTCAAAGTTGAACACAGGCGTTCAGTGACCTTTGGTGTTTCCAGTGCAAGAAAACTTTCTAATGCATTCCAAATCAGTTTCAGTTACCAAATCCTAAGTAATCAAATTTACATTTTTGTTGGGTGGCAAAGTATCCATGTCCTCAGTAAGCATGGAATAGATCAGGCAATTACACTTGCTTTTTTAAAAGAGCAGATCTCACAAGATCTGAGCTTGATGACTGCTCGGTCTACTTCTTAAGGGTGGACCTGGGTTTGGTGGTCTCTATTAGGTCTTTCCCTAGAGGGCTCATACATGTAACAATGGTACTACAACTCAGTTTCACAAATGTATAAACGTTTGTATCTGAAATGAACAAAGTACAGTATTAGGGGCTTTTAGTTGTAAAAGTGCTGGTATCATAGTGCAGTGTGAGAGAGAAAGAAAGACCTGTAATACAGCGGAACATCAGAGGTAGGAACAAAGGGCCAGCTAGCCCTCAAACATACACCGCAGATCACAAGTGGAGGCAGGAGAGGCAAAACCACTCGGATACCATGGAAGAGGATACAGAGCATAAATCCCCAGGGGACCTTCAAAAGAAAGGATGAGTAAACAAAGATGAGTTAATAAAAAGAATGGGCAGAAGTAGGCATCTTTTAAAATAAAAAGCCTTATGCCTTCAAACTAATAAATGTGTAAATGCAATCAGAATTATATATTTATAATTAATCCAGGAAGTTCGGGGGTGGTAACATACTTTCAGCACATACACTACCATCCAGTGGTGGGATGACTATGATTGGTTTCGGTGAGCAGCAGTTTTCAAAGCGTGTTCTGAGAAACCCCAGAATTAGAGGAACACATTTCAATTTCAAACAACTGTGACACATCCATTCAAATGAGCAACCCCAGCGAAACGTGTAAGGCATCCAGACTCCCTGCGGTTGATGTTATCACAATGTCTCACTGGCCACTAGGCAAGCTTCGTTCTGTGCAAACTTTGGAATAAGGAACCGAGGCGTGTATTTGAACTTCTGAAAAATGTGCCGTTGGTTAGAACGGATGTTGCTCTGCGCAGGTTTCATTTTTAATTCAAGCCTGTGTGCCTCCTTAGTTAAGACTGTGCAGGTGACCACATGATTAGACACACAGTGGCCAAGTTCAATTACATGCCACAGAAGGCTCAGAGCCCTAGACTGGGCTCAGGTTAGACAATGGCTGGGTAGTGAGAACACTCAATGCCATCCCATCATTATCAATTTTTTTTTGCTTGTTATGCATTTTCGGGCTTACCCAATAATATTTATGAAGGGGGATGGAACAGCTGCTAGGTAATGTTAGTGATTCAACTTCAAAACAAAAATATCCTTTTTCAATTTAAAACTATCTCAAGATTATAATTCATCTGTGTGAATCAGGATTTTCTTGATATTGGGCAACCCAAATCAGAACCAGAAATAACCTGGATGCTGAAACTGATATAAAACTACAACTCTGATTTATAATCCCAATTTCAATATTTTGGGGTCATGAACACAGCTTCCTTGCTCCCACTGACTGACCCTGTGATGGCGTACACATCGTAAACCTGCACTTTAAAAGTGGATTTACACCAACAAAACACTGCTTTGGATCAGCTGCACACATGGGGATTCCATGCATGATTTTTACTTTAAAAAATCCTTTCAAGATAGTATGAAACTCTGTCATCTGCTTCTCCTAGGGGTCCCTAGTCTCTTTTACTATTACTGAAGTTTTTCAGGCAATATTTTAAGTTCTTTGAGTTTGTATGCTTTCTTGGACATACATATTCCTCCTTTCAACTGAGGGGTTTTAATTAATTCATGTATTTATTTTGGGGCAGCGGTGGAGCGGGAGAGACGAAGGGCATGTAGTAGGAGGGGAACACAAATACACCATAGAGACAATTTTCCCGGCCAACATGAACAAAGATGAAACACACTTCAGGCTGGAAAATAAGCAAGTCAATGAGACGTGATTTCATAGGGAGCGCATTCAGGTTCTGCTAGAGTGGTTTCCTGCTTCAGCAACTTTGCAGCCTTATTTTACGTGGGGCTGCCGGAGCCAAGGAAACTTCGTTTGGTTAGGAGATTGAAATTTAGTCTTTATATCTTTTCCATCTATCATTTGTTTGTACAGCTTCTTTACTTTCCCTGCCCCTGGAGTCAGGTTGTGTAATACTTGGGCATTTAAAGAAAAGGGTCTGCATCCCTTTAGAAATGTACGGAGCAGCTGCAAACCTCCTCAAACACTAATCCCTAAAAAGCAGACAAAATATCCAGAAGTATTTTTCTTACTTAAAATTTTTTTTTCAGGAGGCAGATCAAGAAAACATAATACTGCACTTGAGAGGGAATTACTCTGGAGTCCAAAAAAAAAGAAAAAAAGAGAAAGAGAGGAGGCCCATAAAGTCACAAGCTGGCTATGCCCCCGCAGAACCACAGAAGAGATCATCATTCTAAATGCACTGAAAGGCTCAACCTGCACAGCGGAATCATTAGTTTCAAATCCATTAGGCCGGTTTTTCTCCTTCAACTTCAGACTATTCATGGACATTCAAGAAAATGTAGCAGCAAATGCTCCAAGGGATTTCTCTATAATATCTTGGGTAAAGAGAGAGCTCAAGAAAGGTCCAAGGTGGCCTCCCTATTACACTTCCCTTTTTTGCCGTATCCCCTCTGTTCCGTTTCAGTTGTCGCCCTCATAAAATGGACACGCACCCTGTCGGTGTACCGTCTCACTCCTTAAAGATCTGCCCAGCCTCACTGTAAAATCCCAGGAGGCCTTCTGGCCGAAGGTGCCATTTAAGGAAGAACTGCTGTGCTCCCAGCTCTGCAGATGGGACGCGTGACATGAGCTTGGCATTACCAGAGGGCTGGAACTTCTGCACTAATTCTACGGAGGTACGTTTCCTTTTGGGCCAATGGCCCCCGACCCGCCCACCTACGGGGCTGTTGTGCAGTTAAAATGAGATGCCGAATGCACAAGAATTACATCAACAGTAAAGCACTGAACAAATGTGAAGAAATATTATTATTTTCATTTCCAAACAAACTGGGATTGGCTTTCGTCAATTTCCAACAGGCTCCTCACCTGGCCCTGGCCCAGGGCCAAGAGCGCAGCCTGCTGCAAATGCACAGCCCTTGCCCGAGAATGGTGGGGATAAGACGGCAGCAATCGGCAATTAACCAAGCAGCTGTACGTCTCTGGGAAGACGTGTGAGAGATACCAACGGGGAGAGCAGACTTTAATCTTCGACTGTCCTTCCCCTGAGGACCAGGGTGGAACAATCAGTCCTGCGTTCCACAAGGGGAACTGTGTGCTGCAGGAGACAGGAAGGAAGCCAAAGGGAGCTCAGATCACCAGAGCCCAAGATGCTTCAACTTCCTCTGAGCCTCTCTTTCTTGGAATTCCTATCAAATGTGCCACTCTGTCCATGGGGATGGTAAATACCAATCCATCTAAGAAAAACAGCATTCCTCACATTCAAAAATAGACACATATGTGATGAGCGACGAAACCCAAAATGAGTTAAATACATACGATATATGTTATTGAGCAGCCAACTAAGAAGAGGATATAAAGAGACTAAAAAAAAAAAAAAAAAAAGGTACCTGCTTAATAAAAGGGATCATTTAGTGACAGTCGGACAGGGAACTCATGACAAGCAGGGAGTCGGATTTTTAAGCCTAGATTCCCTCCTGGCACCTTGATTAAAATGAAATGAACTGAGGCAGCCAAAGAGATTATTTTATTCAGATGAATGTTATTAGCCTTTCTGGCTTATTTTCTCTATTATGCATTTTGCTGATGCTGACAGAAGCAGACGGGCTGGATGGAGAGGGAAAGCTGTGGCGGATTTATGGTTTGACAGCGCCATGCATAAAATCAGACCCTTGCTGACCCAGATAAGCCAGAGGATGGATGGGATTTGCTGGGGAAGATGTTAAAAGAAGGAGGGGAGAGAAAAAAAAAAAAAAAAATCACCAAGGTGGGAAGCGACTTGAAAAAGATTCTCCTTGTAATGGTGGCCACTGGTTGTACGACCCAGGAGTGCGGTGGCAGCCTGGAGGCGTCTTTCAAAGACAGCAGGCAGGGAGGGAGGGGGCAGTCACACTTCTGCGGGCTTATCACAGCTCTTCTTCAGCTTTGCCAGCCGTGAGATCAGAGTAGGAGAGCTCTGAGACAGAAAAAGGGCCAAAGGCAAAAATGTATATTCTATGTATGGAGAAACCAGCTTTCACATTTTCAGGGACAAGTTCATCCCACAAATTGTCTTCGGGAGCCTAGACAGATGATTAGAAAGGATTCAAGCAGTGGTGTACCCACCTTCCTCAAAATAGTCTCAATTGTCCCCTATAATCAGGTTTGGGGGAAGCGCTGTATGGAAATGGAATTCTTGTGGCTCTGGATTACTTCCACTGAGCCCAGCCACACCCCTCGGATCATGGCATGTCCACGAGCTGAGAGCTTAAGAGTCTGCTTTGAAGTTGAGAACTGGCATCGTGTCTGACATCTTAATAACTATTTGCTGAATGATTACAGGACCAACGTTCCCCCTGGGTTAGGTCAGAGGACTGGGAGGGGTTCTCAAATCTAAGCCATCGCAGACCCTAACTGGAGATGTCTCCATCAATTTATGACAGGCAAGATACCTTGCTTTCCCTTCAACCATCCCCACCCCAGCCCGTGCTCATGGCAGGGAGAGGGAGGCTGGAGATTTCGTTTAATCACTCAAGACAGCTCTGCAGACCCCATGAGACCAGACCCGGCAGCAAAGGAGGGTGTCTACACAAGATTCAAATCTCTGTCATTCAGGTTTCTTGCCTAGATTTCTGACATCTTATTGTCAGGTCCTTTCTCTAAAGTCTTCTTATTTCATTCATTCAACAAATACTGACTGAACACCTACCAGCTGTCAGGTACTATTGTGGGCACTAGAGATAACGGGAGCAACGTTCTTGTTTCTGACCAGCTTCTCCCACATTTGCAGAACCTCCTGGATCTAACACATGGTCTTCTTGCTCCTGAACCTTCCACGAGCCACAACCCACATATTATCCTGGTCTCGATGCTCGTGTGGACACTGACCCATTGTGGAACCCTGGTCTCGCTGACGTAGATCTGCCCGCCCAGCAGCCTTCCGGGGCTTCTGTAGACCTGGGACCTTCCCTTTGTTTATACGGTCTTGCCACTAGCATTCTCAGAACTGTAGGGAGGTATAAACAAAGAGCTAGTCAACTCCCCCTGCATCCTCTGGGCATTCTCTAAATACTAGAGAACAAACACTATGCACCCCACCCCCCATGTAATCCACAGAACTAAAGGCCTAGAAATTCATTTATGTATCACATTTCCATCCTGAAAGCCCCCCAAAATAGGCTGTGATCATATCAAAAGGTGTGAGCTAACTCACTTAAAATAAAACATCACGGCAAAAGCAAAAGATATTAACAAAGGTATGACCGATGTGCAAGGAACAAAAATATGTTTCTCGGTTTAAAAAGATTTTTTTTAAAGATTTTATTTATTTATTTGACACACAGAGAGAGAGAAAGAGTACAAGAATGGGGAGTGGCAGGGAGAGGGAGAAGCAGGCTCCCCCAGAGCAGTAAGCCCGACATGGGGCTCTATCCCAGGACTCCGGGATCATGACCTGAGCCGAAGGCAGATGCTTAACCAACTGAGCCACTCAGGCGCCGTTTAAAAAGATTTTATGACCATCTACAATACAGTTAACACATATCTCTTATATAATAATTCCATAGAATGATCTGTGAATAACTCTACAAGTATATCTTTAGTTTTTGCTTCTCTAGTTAATTAAGATGTCACCAGAAACCCCATAAGTAATTACAGCACAAGACAAACATACGAAAAAAAAAATACACGCAGATGTGTTAACAGATTTTTTGAATGAATGAAATCTTGGGAGATGACTGAGACAGACAGCCTGACTCACCCCTCCCTGCTAGTTCATTCCACAGAAATACCTGTCTGTGCCAAACTGGAATGACGTCACCCCAAAATCCACACACTTATTTTCAAAGCAGTAACCACTACCTTGGGAGCAGGCATTTCCCCCGGCACCAGTCACTAAGCGGAGAACCTTGACCTACAGCCAGTAACTCCCGCCTGGCCAATGGTGCATAAGCATGCCAAGTACCAACAGGCTACCTGGGAAAAAAAGGGTATCCCTAAGTTCCAGACCTCCCCCTCCTGCATACCTGTGAATGGGATCATGAGCTCCCTTCCATGGCTCACGACAACAATGAAGAAGGAGGAATAAAGAAGTAGCACTTGATTCTTTGAAACTACAGAGCTAAACAGACTAAAGTCTAAATAGTCATCAGATCAGCCACATGCATCGCTCTCAGTTCCCATGTGTTGTTGTTTTTTTTTTTTTAAGCTTTTATGTATTTATTCATGAGAGACAGAGAGAGAGGCAGAGGTAGAGGGAGAAGCGGGCACCCCAGACACGGGACTTGATCCCAGGACCCCGGGATCATGACCCGAGCCGAAGGCACTTAATCGACTGAGCCACCCAGGCGCCCCTCTCATGTGTTGTTTTGGTATTTATCTTAACTGACTGGAAGGAATGCTCTTGAGGACAGGGTATATTTTGGAATAGTCAATGAACATCTATCACCAAGAAATGGGCAGGTACCTAATCAGCACTGACTAATGACAGATGCCACAGTCACAAAAATCTTGTCAATGTTGAGCACAGTAAAACAACTCATTTAATGAATAGTTAGTATGGCCAGCCTCCATCAATCATGCCAAACAACCACTGTCCCATGTATCTGGGCGGTCACTGAGTGACTGAGTCTGCACGCCCACTGGCTGTGTGCTCTAAGTGACAGCATATTATTAACCAGGCTGATACTATTCTGGCAAAATTTTACAGGTTGGGGTGGAGTAAGAGATGCCCTGGTCAATTTCCAGTTAGCAGGTGATTGAGTTCTACAGGTCTGTAAGTAATACGGATGAACGACAGTACCCCATCCCAGAGAGGTGGTACACTCTGCAAAGACCTTGAACCATGTCTCTGACCTGGAGTCTAGTCTTACTCAGCCACTTGCTAGAGCAGGGTAATCGTGCATCAGCCACAGAAGCACTCTGGGCCTCAACATTTCTTTAGCTTCTTAACAGAATAAATGGGGACAGCAGACCCGCCCTGCCTAACTCACATGGCTATTATAAAGATCAAGTCAAACAAGGTGATGCCCATAAAAAAAAGCTCACAAACACTAAAGTGCCTTACTCCTACGAATCAGTATTGTCATTGTTTATTATCACTCTTATAACTATTATTATCACTTGACAGTCCATGCAATGGGTTCACACCCACAAAACAAAGTGGCTAGAGTCATGTCTGAAAAGACAAAGATGTCTCAAAATTCCCAGGCCTTAATACCCAAGTTTGCAATGAACTTGGCTTTATCAATTTGATACTTCATTGGCACACACTAAAGAAAAATACATTCTGTTGTTATTAACTTATCATCCTGCTTCTCTGGAAACTTCCCAACTCAGTGACTCTCCTATGTCCAACCTAGAAGAGAATTGAGAAGAAAGACTTGTTCAAGTGCAGAGAGAAAAGCCAGAGGGTACGAAAAGTAACATCATGGAGCTTCAGATCTAGAAGAGACTTTCTAGGTGGTCTAGAGTCTAGACCTAACATCATTTTCTAAATGAGGAAACCGAGGCTCCAATAATGGAACAGGGCAAGAACTCAGGTCTCCTGAATAGCCATCATTTTCTCATTTCATGGTGGCATTTGCTCTATTTCCACTAAACCTGTAGATTCCTGGTGCTGAAAGAGTTAATGGACAATGCTCAGCTGCCCGAGCCCTGGAGCACAGAGCTATTCCAAGACAGCACATAACCAGAATACCAAGGGTCCGTGAACCCGGAGGGAGCAAAACTGCTGGTGCCTGACGGCGCCGGAGAGCATGTTGACACGCTGCATGTGGTTACACATGAAAGGCAAGTGACTAGGAAAAGCAGTTTTGTATCCCACCCCATTCTAATTTGGGACTGGCTCTGGGCACCTACTGAAGCCCCGGGCCACACCCCAGCCGCTCTGTAAAATGACCCTGGAGTTCCTTCCCTCTCTGCTCTGTGGCCTCGAGTTAACTCCTTCTCTGCTTCCACCAGGGTCAAAGCAGTTCTTAGAACAGGGGAACTATGCAGGGCAATCAAGATCCAAGAAGGAACAATCCATGGCGAGAGTCTCAGTGTGGATTCAGATGAGAGCCGCTAGTATCTTCCGTCTCCAAGGGCGCATGGGGCCTGGAACCTTGAGCAGCCGGGCTCCCAAGTCTGAGCACAGCTTCTCTAAGAGTGAGTCCTCAGGACCCCAAATCACTGTGCATCAGAGTCACCCGTGGTGCTTTTTTTAAAGTACAGTTTCCTGTGCTCTTCTGCCAGAGTTTCTGCTTTACTAGGGGTGGAGTGATGCTCAGGAATCTGCATTTTATTTCATTGAAAGTTTTATTTATTTAAGTAATCTCTACACTCAACATGGGGCTCGAACTCATAACCCTGAGATCAAGAGTTACACGCTCCTCCGACTAAGCAAGCCAGGCACCCCAGGAATCTGCATTTTAAATACACACCCCAGGGAATATCATACACACCAAAATGTTAAGAACCAATGCTCTTAAAGCAATGTTTTTTAAACTGGGATACAACCCATTAGTAGGGTTAATAAATCAATTTAGCAGGTTACCACCCAGCATTTCTTAAAAAATGAAAGAGAAAACAGTGGGACATAACACAGAACCAAGCAGAAAATAGCAGAGTACAACACACAGAGCAAAGATGTATAGGGATTGTTTTACAAAAATGCTGTTCTCAGTTAATTAAAAATACACCGTGAAATGTCTATACATGTGTGCATTCCAGCTTGTATTACAAAATATTTTTATAAAATCTTTTGGGGGTGATTACTTACCCCAGATCCTTTTGGAGAAACTAAGAATTCTCTTCCAAGTATTCTCCAAAGGAAGGAGAGAAGGAAGGAGGGAGGGAGGAGGTGTTATGCACACACACACCATAACGTATGAGTCATCGGTCCCTGAACTTTGAGAAGTTCCAGCCTTAAGGACTTCTCTTGAGGACACTCTTGACAGCAGCCTAGTCCTCTGGTCACAGTGCGCACCTGATAATTTCCGGACTGTCTCAATGACTTTCTCTGGAAGCTCGGTAAATGACTGCTAGTATCTGCCTAATGTAAGATACGTGGCCTCACCATGTTGATGCTCTTTCTTTCAGATTCAGGGTGACTAGAAATGTTGAAGATCAACAGTATCCCTCAGAACACTGGGAGAAAGCTGTTAGCAAATGGCAAGAATGAGGAGAGCAGTAGCGTGGTCACGTCAGTCCCCAAGGAACGTGCTCCCTGTCCCTAGCACTGCAAAGGTCGGCTGTGGGACTGGCACCCTTCTGCATCCCTACTGGTAACGTCAGCAGAAGAACATCATTATTCCCAAGTTAGTGACTTCTTTGACCAGTAAATGCACACACATTTATAAACACAGAGACCCAGCCTCATCTTCTCCCTATGGCAAAAAGGACAGAAATTCTTCAGCCCTGGATGGGAGATTCAGAAGAGGCAAATACAATGAGAAAAGGAGCAACAGCCCAGCTTGATCCCCTACATGGTCCCATGCTAATGGCTGACTGAGCCACCCAAAGAGAGGGTGAAATTGGGAGCAAAGGTTTTAGAAGCCAGCCCTTGTCCGATGAGGCACCTGTGACGTGGAGAAGGGTCAGGAAAGATGGCGAAGTCAGGCAGGGAGGACTATTAAGAAGACAGAGAATCAAACTTCAAAACGATCTTAAATTTCCTGATGCTTTTCAGTAACTTGTGTTCCTGCGGTGGAAACTGACACAGCATCTAGGATGCTTGGGGTCCATCTGTTTTTTAACTTAAGCTGCAGACAAGATTCAGAACAGCTGGAATCAGCAGCACTGACCACATTATATGTGTCTGGAGGAAGGAGAGGAGTAGGAGAAGAGTGACGAGTTACATGGGGCAAAGGAAGGGGGATCTGGAAGCCATCCCCAGGCAGAGAGGAGACAATGGCCAGGTCGGAATTGATGCAAAAGAACTTTTTCTATGCATCTGAGCATAGAATGCCAAAGAGAAGAAACAGTGCGGGGGGGGGGGGGGCAGAACAGGGCGCCAGCAAACAGGCCAGCAACAGGGCCCCAAATTCTGCAAGTCTGGATGTCAATGAGCAGTACCCTGCAGCCTCACCTCTGAGGGACCAGATCAAGATCATTCAAGGTACAATGTCAAGCATAATACATGAGTTGCTGGTAAACAGACTTCACAGTCAGCCTAGAACTGAGATGAGAGCTGGACTCTTGATTCCCTAGACACGAGAGAGGTGATCATGGAGAACAGCAGCGGGAATGTGAGAGAAAGTGTCAAGGGTCATAACCCATCTGGTGGCTCTCCCACAGTCACAATGGGCCCAGCAGTGAGGGGGAAATGACCTCTGGATGGTCCTCAGGGTCTGCCCCGTGTCCGGCCTAAGGCTCGGGCACTGACTTCTGATAATGCCCTACGTACATCTACAAATAAGCAGATCTCTCACTTCTCCCATGGCTGCTCAGTCTCTACTCGAGAGAAAAGATTGGGCGGTGAGAAATGTCCATCAAGACCTCATTCTGAAGGGGAAAAAATAAAATACAAGCAGAAAGAAATAAACCAAATTGTATTTCAAATAAGTACTAAAACCACACTGAAGGTCTGGAGGTTGAAAGAAGGAATTAGCACCCAATTTTTTGAACACCGTGTTTTGGTCCTTGAGGCTGGAAACAAACAAACAGACAAACAAAACCCTCTAAAACCAGTATTAAGTTCTAGTTAGTAGTCTTCTTCTTCAGAGGCATGGGTTAACGGTTCTGAAACTATTTTGTGGATATATTAGGACTGGGCAAAGATACACACATTACAGATAATGGGTGCCAGATTTCTCACTGTTCAGAGAACAGGGTTATAGATGTGGAAAGGGAGAAAATAGACTAAAACATGTGGGGTTGGATTAGAATTGGAAGATATGGACGAGACTTATGGCTTTAATAGAGATAAGTCCATAGATAGAGACATAACACAGAGAAGTGTGTGGGTATGTGCATGTGTGCACACACATACCCGTTAAACTGCCTCTGTCTGCCAAGAGGGACCACAAACAGTAGGAGTTTAGTAACAAGGAGCACATCTAGCATCCACGGTTTCTAAATACCATTCGCCATGAACAGGATCCAGGGCTCCTGGAAGAAAGGGCTCCTGAGGTGAAGCAAGGAAAGAACAAGATGACGCTAGAACATCTTTTTGGGCCAGAAAGTTGAACGGTGGAACATGTCAAAAGGATACAGGAACCAGCCTGGAATGAACATTAAAATAAATAAAGACAGTAAAAGACGAAAACCTGTTAGGGGCACCTGGGTGGCTCAGTCGGATAAGCATTTGCCTTTGGCTCTGGTGGTCATCCTGGAGTCCCCGGCTGGAGCCCCATGTTGGGCTCCCTGCTCAGCGGAGGGTCCGCTTCTGCCTCCCCTCCCCAGCCTCCTTTCCTGCTCTCTCACTCACCCTCTCAAATAAATAAAACCTTGTTCTTTAAAAAAAGGATTATAACCTATTGAATAAAAGCAGAATCCATGAGTCTAAATTGATATACAGAAATAGCTAGACAAATATCTGGGGGGGGGGGGATGGGGGATGGAGAAGTCCTTCCTTACAGTAGAATCCCAACTGATAAATGTAGAAAAAAATGATATGGAAACTAGGAAAATTACCGTTTGGTGACCATCATCATAATAATTGATTCAAGCAAGAATCATCACCGCATGCTACAACCGGTAAGTGGAAGTTTTGAAAAGCAACATGATATTTACATGGTCTCAAAGTATCTCTCCAAAATGCATTAATTACAAAGCATAAACTAGAATAACTTTATGGTAGAGAAATCAGGCAGACACCACTCTAAGCAAATGATCAAAGTTAACATCACCAGTAGTGGGAAATCATCAGCCAGTGACTCCTGATATCATGTGCTGAGAATATAACATCGCTCCCATGGTATTTCTGCCTAAAGCACATAACCTAAAGATAATCATAAAGAAATACCAGACAGTATCAGAGACACCAAATTAAGAGACATTCTACAAAATAACTGAGCTGAATGCTCCCCAGAATTAGCAAGGGCATGAACTACAATGAAAGACCTGGAAACCCTTCCACGTCAAAGGAAACTAAAGAGACAAGCCAACTGAATGAAATGCATAATCTCTTTGGCCAAAAAGAAAACTGGGGGAACAAATGGTAAACCTGAATATCTGTGGATTATACAATATTATTCTATCAATATTTATACCCTGATTTTGGTCACTGTACTGGTCCTTATGTCATAGAACAACCTTATTGTAAGTAACTATAAACTGGAGTATATGGAGGTCAAGGGGCACCATGTCTACAAATTACGCTCAAGTGTTTCAGGAAAAAAACATGCATGTGCATGAGCTGTGTCTGGAGAGAAAAAGAAGTAGAAAGCAAATGCAGTAATATGTTAACATTTCTGGACAATCTGGTAAATGACAGAAATTCTCCCACCATTCCTGCAACTTTTCTGTAAATCTAAAATGATACCAAAAACAATGTTTATGAAGATCCCATTCTGGAGAAAAGTGGAAAGAAACCCTTTCTCCATCTCTCCTTTTGGCACTAAATATATATGACTTTGTGTTATCTCTTTTTCATATAAACCTCCTGTCTTCCACAAGAGACAATGAGCCTCCTGAGGGCAGAAGCTGGGTTCTACACTGCTCTGGGACCCCAGCACCTGCCAGAACCCATTGGTCAGGACTGAGGATGAAGATGAAGCCAAGTGTTATGACTGAATCACATATAATACGGGTGACTTAAAGGGTCACTCAACAGTGCTGATTCCTCAACCTTGAACTCTGCACCTTCTCAGAACACATATATGCACAAACACACACACAAAACCTTAATATATTTCACATTAAATGGAAACCTCCATGAGAACAATGGCTTATTCTTCTGTGTGGATTTAATTCGCCCTTGGTGTAGACTAAGTGCTGAAAAAAATGTTGTTGAAACGTACAGGTGAACCTCACTTACCAGGATTGGTGTTCACCAAAACTTTCTGTGTTCATGAACAAAAGGGCCAGGAGTGGACTTATTTTCCAGAAGAAAGAAAAGCACAAGGATGTTCTTAAGCCCCCAACATAAGAAGTGAGCTTATCAAAGATTTTCAAGCCAATACTTACTGATGAGAGTGACTTGAAAACTGGCCCAGACCTGATAAATTGCTTTTTCCATTTGGTTAAAGGTGAGAATGTTCCTAAAGTCTTCTCTAATTTGGAACCAAGAAAGCCTACTAAAGATGTATTATACGGGCGCCTGGCTAGCTCAGCCGGTGGAGAGTAAACTTTTGATCTTGGGTTCGTGAGTTCAAGCCCCCCACACAGATCTTACT